>NC_044399.1:51850865-52152740 GCF_006542625.1 Nomascus leucogenys
CATTCAAGGAGGTAAAAGATCTCTAGAAGGAAAAGTACAAAATACTGATGAAAGAAGTCATAGGTGACAGAAACAAATAGAAAAACACCCAATGCTTATGCATTGGAAGAATTAATATCATAAAATGATCATACTACTCAATGTAATCTAAAATCCCATGCAATTCTTATCAATATTCCATTGTCATTTTTCATAGAATTAGAAAAAAAATCCTAAAATTCACATGGAACTGCAAAAGACACCTAATAACCAAAACAATTCTAATCAAAAATAACAAAGCTAGAGGCAGCACATTACCTTACTTCAAATTATACTACAAGGCTATAGTAATCAAAGCAGCATGTTACTGGTACAAAAATAGATCAATGGAACATAATAGGGAACCCAGAAATAAAGCCATATATCTACAATCAACTGATTTTTGACAAAGGTAACTAAAACACTCGCTGGGAAGGGATACCCTATTCAATACATGGTGTTGGGAAAATTGGATACCCATATGCAGAATAATGAAAGCGGATCCCTATCTCTCATTGTATACAAAAACTAACTCAAGTTGGATTAAAGACTTAAATATGAAACATTAAACTGAAAATTCTAGAACAAAATATTTAAAAATCTCTTTAGGACCTGGACCTAGACAAAGAATTTATGACTAAGATCTCAAAAGCAAATGCAACAAAAACAAAAAGAGACAAATGGAACTTAATTAAACTAAAAAGCTTCTGCCAGAAAAGCTAATAATCAACAAATAGACAACCTACACAATGGGAGAAAATATTTGCAAACTTCTGCATGTATAGACAAAGGACTAATATCCAGAATCTACCAGGAATGCAAACTCAATAAGGAAAATAATGACACAACAAATAATCCTCTTAAAAAATCAGAAAAAGACATGAAAAGACAGTTTTCAAAAGACATACAAATAGCCAACAAACATGAAAAAATGCTCAACATCACTAACCATCAAAGAACTGCAAATTAAAATCACAATGAGAGATCATCTTATACTAGCCAGAATGGCTATTAGTAAAAAACAAACAAACAAAAAACACAGATGTTGGTGAGGATGCGGAAAAAAAACATAACACTTGTACACTCTTGGTGGGATTGTAAATTAGTACAAGCCCTATGGAAAACAGTATGGAGATATCTCAAAGAACAAAAAATAAAACTACCATTAATCTAGCAGTCCCATTACTTGGTATCTACTCAAAGGAAAAGAAGCTGATATTTCAAAAAGATACTTGCACTCTCATGTTTATCACAGCACTATTCACAATAACAAAAACACAGAATCAACCTAGTATCCATAAATGGTGGCTAGATTAAGAAAATGTGGTATATATACTGCATGGAATACTATGCAATGATAAAAAGGAACAAAATCATGTCATTTGGAGCAACATGGATGAAGCTGGAGGGCTTCAGAAAATCAAATATTGCATGTTCTCATGTATAATTGAGAACTAAACAGTGTGTCTACATGGGCATAGAGAGTGGAATAATAGACATTATAGATTTAGAATGGTGTGACAGCAGGAGCAGATGAGGGATAATAAATCACCTAATGCGTACAATGTACACTATTAAGATAGTGGTTACACTAAAAGCTCAGACTTCACCACTACACAATAATACCCATGTAAGAAAACTGCTCTTGTACTCTCTAAATATGTAATTTAAAAATAAACATTAAAAAATAAAGATTGAAAGGGGCTTCAAAATTCATGCAAAATCTTGCCTCCCAGAAACTCCAGCTGTCTTTTATTCCAGAATTACTTGAGTAAACATGCTTCAGTTCTCATCACTCATCACAGATGTCCCTCCCCAGTCCAGAGGGTGGTCAGGGTACCTGGAATGCCTGCTTTGCCTTAGCATGGCTTCTATTCCTCATATCACCCTTCCCCCCTCCACCCCCATCAATTTGACCTCATAAACATGCCTCTGTAATCTGTTCTCTCTTCACCACTTTGTCATCTCTTATGGAGGGGTGCTACTTACAGTCTCTGTCCTTCCAGTCTCTTTTTCCTCCAATCATTTTAAAATCTAGATCTGATTATTTCACTCAGCTGCTTAAACCCCATCCTTGGCCTTGAGTAGCCTCCAGTGTGAAGTTCAAACCTCATGGCCTCTGAGATCTTTCCTAGCTGGCCCACCTCTCACTCCCTCTAGCCAGCCTACCTCTGGCCAGTTTCCTGGCAGGCCATGCATTTCTAGCCCTCTCCACCTGTGCATGTCCTGTCTCCTCCCCGTTCTTCTCTGCCAAACTAATTTCTGTCCTCCCCATTTGGAGCCTGGACCCCCATCTTGAGGCCAGTGCCCATTTTCTGTGGTCCCATTGCACCTTCTAGCAGAACCCTTAAACTGCAGACAGCAAGCTGCTGGGAGGTTCACTTTCTTTGGCCCCCATTAGACGTCTAGCTCATATATTATGGGACTTACTGTGGTCAGCTAACATGAACAGCTGCAAATCAGTTCCTCACTCTATATCTTCACCTCAGTAACACCTGTCACCTTCCTTTCTATTCTGAGTAAGAAACATCTTCCTAAAATTAATCTTTCACCTGGATTTGGATTCTCATGACTGTGTTTCAAATGTCATTTATACTTCATACGATCATTCTTTTCCTTCTATCTCTGTCTGTTCCAAATTTTCTTCGTGTCCTTTCTCAGTGTCCCTTGCCTGATCCCGCTTTTCCTTCTTATTCCCTCAGGTTTAGAAAATAAGTACCACTACTCACTCCCACTTTATAATGCTTTACAATGTGACATCTGGACCTTCCACTTTTGTCAAGTGTTTCAATGATTTTTTTCTTTACACATTTATGGTTTTATTGAAAATAGTACTTTTGAAAACTAAAACATTTTTCAGATTCAGAATCAGAATCCAAGTTATAGTTTTATTTTAGATTTTTTCTTTTTCTCTTACCCAGAATGTATTGTCCCCTAAAACATTAATATACTTACTTTTTTATCCTATGATATACTTAAATTAGTTTCAAAATTACTACTAACAAGCTACTAGTGAAACAAGATTTCTTACAGTTCTTTTTGTCCTTAAACTATATATTCATAAAGTTACACAGAGTAGTGTGTTCAAAAGTTACTTGAAATTATAATTTGTCTGATTGTGGTTATTCATTTGAGACAAAATTATGTTTCCTTAACTTCTGTTTTGTTCAGTTATAGGGCTTGTTTTTTTCCCCTTAAAACTTAATGTTATTTGTTAAATACGTTAAACATTTACCTTGTTCAAAATTGAGAAATACATAAAGAGGGAGCATTAGGAAAGCCCAGCCCTCTGCTTTCCACGTCATCTTCCTCCACTCCTGTTAGTTACCCATTTTCAAAAGATTTGGATGTATCTTTCTGGTATTTCTTTTGCAACCTGATCATATATGTAATATATATAAATTCTTATTTTTCATTATTTCTTATACAAACTATAACATACTTTACATGCTCTTCTCTAATTTGTTTTTCACTTAACAAAATATCTCAGAGAAAAAAAATCCTTTTCTGTCTACTCATGTTTCCAGCAGGTGAGTCTGCAGCTAACCAGAGTAACTTCTTTCTCTTCTTGAAGGAAATAATTTAAACAAGAAATCCAGGCAAGGTTCAAAGCAGAAGGGATAATTTATTTTAAGCAAAGCAAGAGTTTATAAGATAAAATAGAGTACACTTGGAAGAGGGCCAAGCGAATGACTTGAAAAATCAAGGGCCCCGTTTGCGTCTTGATTTAGTTTTTATAGCTCCTATCTTTTCCCTGGCTTTCTGTCTCCTCCCTTTGCTCTTCCACTGGGTGGGCCATTGCTTAATTATTGCATGCGCAATGGTTTGCCAGTACTTGGGAAAGGCTGCATGTGCAACGGGTTTACTGAAGTTGTGTGTATGCTTACTTGGGAAAGTTCTTCCTTACTGGCTGAATGCCCCTAGAGGAAGGTTATATATACTGGTGAAATTCCACCATCTTGCCCTTTACTGCGCATGCTCGAAATCTTACCATGATTACGTCTTGGTAATGCCAGGTGTTTTCTGTCTGTTGCAAGATTTCTCTCACAGCACCAGTCGTGGCCACTTAGTATCTCTGAGGGATAGTTTTATGCCTGCCCGTCCTTAACTTAATGAGACCAGACAGCGCTGGGGTCCCTCCCATGTCCTGCTCATTATTTAGAAGGAGAGATTTATAGTTATCTCACCATGGCTTGACAAATGCCCAGCATTCCTGGGGTCCTTCTTGCCTGCGCTGCTTAAGTCTAACATCTGACTCTTACACTCACAGAGACTTTTCTCATACGTTTTTTTCTGATTCACAGAACTCCACTGTATGGATATCGTTTATTTAAACTGGTTCTCTATTGGTAGACATTTGTATTTTTTCTCTATTACAAATAATGCTGCAATTAATAACTATATGTTGCTTTGTATTTGTGGAAGTGTATCTTCTGGGTGGATTTATTGAAGTTCGATTGCTGGATCAAACGGTAAACACATGTAATTTTGTTACATGTTTTAAATGTGTATGTAAATTTGTTAGGTATTCTTTCCTTAGAGTTTAAAGGATTTTGCATTCTCACCAGCAATGTATGAAATTGCCCATTTATCCACAGCCTTGCTAGCAAAATGTGTTGTCAATATGATAAATGAGAAATGGTATCTGAATGTAGTTTTAATTTCATTGTGAGATCGTTTTTTCCTTGTTTATAAAGGCCATCAGCCTTGCTTTCTCTTTGAACTTCTCGCCGAACCCACTCCTGTTTTTTGTACATTTTTTTTCTATTGGGTTTTTTGTCTTTTTATTTCTCCTTTTTTTTTTTTTTCTCTTGAGACGGAATCTCACCCTGCCGCTCAGGCTGGAGTGCAGTGGTGAAATCTCAGCTCACTACAACCTCCACCTCCTGGGTTCAAGCAATTCTCCTGCCTCAGCCTCCTGAGTAGCTGGGATACAGGTGCCCACCACCACACCCAGCTAATTTTTGTATTTTTAGTAGAGACAGGGTTTCACCATGTTGGCCAGGCTAGTCTCGAATTCCTGACCTCAGGCAATGCACCTGCCTTGGCCTCCCAAAGTGCTGGGATTACAGGCGTGAGCCACTGTGCCCGGCCTTTATTTCTCCATTTTTCAGAGCTCTTTATGAGTTAGAGGCATTAGTCTTTTGTGAAGTAAATTGTGTTTATTTCCTTCCATTATGTGGTTTGTTTTTTATTTTACTTATTTTTTTGTTTTTATCATAAAGATATCCCTTTCTTATATTACTAAGTACAATAGTCTGATTTACCAATCTTATTTTTGTGTGTGTGTTTCGATACATCTTTATTTATAAAAACAGATAGCTGGTCAAGTTTGGCCTAAGGGCCATAGATTGCTGACATTCCATCCAGATGATGCCAGATTCTATGTAGTTCAAAACAAGCCATATTAGCATGGTCCTATGACTTTCTTGAATATAAGAATAGGGATTTTATATATATATATATATATATATACACACACACACACACACAGATACAAACACACATGTGTATGCATACACACACAGACATATATATAAACACACATATCTATATACACATATAAATATATGTGTGTGTGTATATATATATATTCATACACATATAAATGCTAGAAGTCATCTGGAGTCTCCAACTCCTTGAATCTGCTTAAGATCAGTCTGTCACAGACCCGGTTTTTATCGGCCTTATGTTTTCTTGGTCACCTATGGTTCTGATTTTCTTCTATACCAATGTTTTCTTTTTATTTATTTATTTTATTTTATTATTATTATACTTTAAGTTTTAGGGTACATGTGTACAATGTGCAGGTTTGTTACACATGTATACATGTGCCATGTTGGTGTGCTGCACCCACTAACTCGTCATTTAGCATTAGGTATGTCTCCTAATGCTATCCCTCCCCGCTTCCCCCACCCCAAAACAGTCCCCGGGGTATGATGTTGCCCTTCCTGTGTCCATGTGTTCTCATTGTTCAATTCCCACCTATGAGTGAGAACATGTGGTGTTTGGTTTTTTGTCCTTGCGATAGTTTACTGAGAATGATGATTTCCAGTTTCATCCATGTCCCTACAAAGGACATGAACTCATCATTTCTTATGGCTGCATAGTATTCCATGGTGTATATGTGCCACATTTTCTTAATCCAGTCTATCGTTGTTGGACAATTGGGTTGGTTCCAAGTCTTTGCTATTGTGAAAGAAGGCATCTAGAAAGTGAAAACTCATGCTATACACAATTGGATATTTTAAAAAGGGAGAGAATTATCTGACATGGAATTGGGTTCACTCGATGTCTTCATCCTTATTTCTCTCCCAGAATTTTATTTCCTTCCTTTGTTTCTCAGGAGTGGAAGCCCTGGGATTTTATCAGAAAAAAAAAATGTTATTTCAGTTTTTTAAAAACACAGACAGAAACAAATGACTTGTGTATGTTTTAATTTGTTTTTGAAAATTTCAGCTGGAATTCATTGTTAAGTTTCTATGTATTTTAGATCTGTAGCTGCACTGAATAATGTAAACTATTTTTATGTCTCTACATTTGCAGTACAAATTTTACTAGCTGGCAACTCAAAAAAATGTTCAAGAACCATATTGCAAACCTAATCATTTCACCCTTGATTTTTGAACTTTTTCTCAACAGCCTACTAGGGTTTTATTTGACATAAAAAAGTACTATCTGGAATACAGAGGTAGCAAACACATTAAAACACCTCCTTGACATGCTCAGTTTACAGCCATCACATTAACTGCAGAAAAACATGGTGACATGGTACAGATGAAAACTTCAGCAGTGGCCTGTCTACCTAGAGGAACAGTTGGGCGAATCCTGAAATTATCATAATGTCCTTAATGCTTTCGTGTATTCATTCTACAGGCTATTGATTCAACTATAATTATACATAGCATGGTTCTATGGTAATTTCTACTGAATTATGTGATACAGAGACAACCAGAGGATCAAGAGGGCATTAAAAGAATCTACTGCAATGAATAGATATAAATCAATTCTGCATTGAGAAAAACACATAAAAACATTGCTTCTCGCAATGTCTGTATTTTAATAAATAATAAAGCGTCCGAAAATTCTTTGTTCTCCAAAGAAATAAAGTTTTACCTTATTTCTTAGAAATTCTGCATTAATAGTAGCCATTTTGACTGGTGCGAGATGGTATCTCATTGTGGTTTTGATTTGCATTTCTCTAATGATTAGTGATGTTAGGCAACACTTATGCACTGCTGGTGGGAATGTAAACTAGTCCAGCCATTGTGGAAATTAGTTTGGTGATTTCTCAAACAACTTAAAATAGAATTATCATTTGACCCAGCAATCCATGATTGGGTATAAACCTAAAGGAATATAAATCATTCTACCATAAAGACACAAGCATGTGAATGTTCATTGAAGCAGTATTCACAATAGCAAAGACATGGTATCAACCTGAATACCCAACAATGGTGAACTACATAAAGAAAATGTGGTACCAATACACCATGGAATACTAGGAAGCCATAAAAAAGAATGGATGGAACAGGAGGCCATTTTTCTAAGCAAACTAACACAAGAACAGAAAACCAAATACCACATGTTCTCACTTATAAGTGGAAGCTAAACGTTGAGTACATATGGGCACAAAGAATGGAACAGCAGACACTGGGGCTTAGCTGAGGGGGGAGGGTGGGAGGAGGATTAGGATCAAATAACTACCTATTAGGTACTATGCTTTTTACCTGGGTAGTGAAATAATTTGTACACCAATTTGACACACAATTTATCTATATAGCAAACCTGCACACGTACCCCTGAACCTAAAATAAATGCTTAAAAAAGATTTTTGCATTAAGCTTTGAAACTCTAAAACAGATTGTTAAAAGATGATTATTGCTTTTACAAAAAGTCTCCAAAGTTAATTCTAAGTAGCCAATTTGACACACACTTGAGTATTTTTAATTAAAAAACTCTATTGCATATGAGTTCTCAAAGGGAGATGTTACCAAACTTATTTTATGCTTTCAAAACCTCTACCTATAGAAAAATGCCTTTTCTGATAAATTCATAGGATCAAAAAGGAGTGATCTTTTTAATATGTATTTCATGAAACAATACTTTTAGTCCCCTGAAGTTAGGGAAAAAAATAAACATAGTGAAATAAATTTAGAAATTTGCTAGTCCTCCTTAGATATTTGAGATACATAAACACATGTATTGCAATAGATTTTAAAAGTGGACACATTCAAAGACAGTTTAATATGCCTTTTATATTCCAGATTCAGTGGTGATATTAATTAGGGGAAATTAAAGTATATGATAATGATATTTTCTAAGGTAATTTTCTCTGATGTCTATAAACATGAAGTGATCCCCCAAACCAAAACAAAAATATATCAATATACTATATTATAAATGAAACAAATTTCTTGAATTAAATCCATTTCATGGACTTTAAGTTATGATATTAAATGACACTCTCATTTCTAAAGTTTCATTTTATTTATGATTTACTCATACTAATTGTACATATTTATGGAGCATAGTCTGATGTTTCAATACATGTATATATTCTATAATTATCAAATTAGTTTAATAAGCACATCCATCACTTTAAACGTGTTTCATTTGTTTGTGATGATAACATTCAAAATCTTCTAGCTATCTTGAAATATGCAGTACATTAATATTGACTACAGTCACCCTATTGTGTAATGGAACACCAGAAATTTTTCTTCCTTTCTAACTATAACTTTGTACCTGTTGGCCAGCCTCTCCCTATTAACCCTTTCCTCCCCGTCTCCATGGGTTCTGGTAACACTATTCTGTTCTCTGCTATGAAATCAATCTTTTAAGTTTCCACAAATGAGTAAGAATAGGCATAATAATACTTAGTCTTCATAAGGCCCAAAGTTTGGGATTAAAGTCAGAACCTCTTGATTAGTTGTACATAGTAGTAGCCACAGTAGTAACAGCATTAGAAATAATAATAGCAAATTTTGTGTAGTGCTCTAAAATTCACAAATTGCTTCTAAATATATTATTCTATTATGATATTATAAATGTATTTACAGATATAATATAATCCATGGTCTTCTCATAGTATTTCTAATACTATGAGGACCTTTGTATATCTTCTTTTGAGCAGGAAAATGAGTAAGGTCTGGTCTTCTAGCTCATGAGGTGAGCTGCAGAACTCCATGAATAATTGTTATGAATGAGATGACACAGCCTCATAAAGGATTATGGCTGCAAGACAATGAGCAGGTATGCATGTCTGGTATATATCCCACAAACAGATAGCACATGTGATACAATAATTGTTATACTAGCGCCTGATTTGAGTAGAAATTTCTTAAGTGCATACTTTCACCTGTTAAAGTGTAAGGCAAATGCTCAGTTCTTGAGTCCTTAAATTATCCCAATCAAAAAATATCATGACAGGTAGTATCGTATTCATGTCCTCAAAGAAATAAAGCAACTGTTGCCATCGATCCATCCATCCAACATCTCAGAAAAAAAGTGTGAAAAGCCTGCTACACACACTACTGGTGATTTCAGTCACTTGGTAGGCATTTACACAACAATCACAACCAAGTAGAATTTAGCAAGGGTACTTTATTATTTGTGACAAGCAAGGAGAATACTGGGGATCGTTTCTAAAACATTGTTCCCCCAACAAAGGTGAAGGCGGGGCTTTTATTGTTCTTGATGGCTAAGTCACTGTACATAAAAGTGGGGCAAAGGCAGAGCAAGAGCATTTGCCAATCATGTTTCTTCAGACATAACATGTACAAAAAATGGCAGATAAGCTTCTCCTCAGGTGGAGATTTAGGTATGGTAATGTGGAGAGTTCACCAAAGTTCATCTTTAACTCAGGCATCTCTGGTTCCAGCCATTTTTGTTTTGCTATAGCTAGGCTTCTTGTGGTCAGGACTTCCTGGAACCTTTTGAAACAATGGAAACTCAAGGCACAATGTTTACAAGCGGGTTTGTTACTGTTTCGTAGTGTGCACCTGAAGAGCCGGGGACCTTGGGTTACAAGCCCAGTACAGTATCAACTTCCCCAAGGAGGGTAGATTTAGCCTCACCATGGGGTTTGTGACAACTTCCAACCCTTCTTTGATGTTATCCAACGCCTTAATATGTCAAACAGTATTATTTTTTAATAAGAATATCTTGTTCTATTGTCCAGAAGAAAACTGGTTGTTTGTTTGTTTATTTGTTTGTTTTGAGACAGTGTCTTGTTCTGTTGCCCAGGCTGGAGTGCAGTGGTGTGATCTCCACTCACTGCAAGCTCCGCCTCCTGGGTTCACGCCATTCTCCTGCCTCAGCCTCCCGAGTAGCTGGGACTACAGGTGACCGCCACCACGCCCAGCTAATTTTTTGTATTTTTAGTAGAGATGGGGTTTCACCGTGTTAGCGGTCTCGATCTCCTGACCTTGTGATCTGCCCACCTTGGTCTCCCGAAGTGCTGGGATTATAGGCGTGAGCCGCCATGCCTAGCCGAAAACTGGTGTTGAACATCTACTGTTGCGCTATGTTTACCTAAGTTTACTAAAAAATATAAATAACCTAAGCAAAGAAGAATAAGGAGAGTTTTATAAAACTGTAAAACTTCTATAAAACTTTGACTAATTTTACTCCCTACAGTTTTAATGCAGATCTAATTTTTGTTACCACAGCAACTAAAAAAGAGCTCTGTCAATTGAACAATATTCTATAAAGGAAAGGAGATGAGGAAGAGTTGTTTTTTTTTTTAAATAAAAACTGAAAAACAATTTAACTTTTTTAAAAAAATACATTTTTATCATTTTTTCAGACAGAGTCTCATTCTGTCTTCCAGGTTGTGGCACAGTACAGCCTAGAACTCTCGGGCTCAAGGGATCTTCTTGCCTCAGTTTCCACCACAACACCCCATTCCCCAACACACACATATACCCAGTGGCTGGGACTGTAGGCATAGCCACTATGCCCCCGTTATTTTATTTTATTTTTTTTTGGTCTTGCTATGTTGCCCAGACTGGTCCAAAACTCCTGGTCTCAAGCAATCCTCCCGCCTCTGCCGCCCAAAGTGCTGGTATTACAAGCATGAGCCTCCCCACCCAGCCCAAAATTTAACTTTCAAGAAAGACATTCTCAGCCACTGATTTAAAATATCCTATAGTGAGAGAAGAGTTCTTTCACAGTATATTTAAAATAATTTCATTTTAAATCAGAAACCTCCTGTATATTCTTAGCTGACTGAACATGTTTACTTTTTTCTAGTTGTTTGTTTATAATTTGATGTACTGCATGTCTTAGATAATTAGTTATTTAGTTTAATTTGTTAATTTATCAGTTTCAGAAAAAAAAATAATAGAATTTAATGATCATAGTTTCCTGCTTGAGGAAAAGCCAATCAATCTTATCTGTGCAAGACAATTGCCTTTCAAAAGTCTCTCCTCACTCAAAAGTTATTTCAATCAGTTGGGAACAAGAGTATTCTATTAGGTTAAACCAATTCCTAAAAGCAGCAATACATCAGTAGGAAATATCAACAATTTTGTCAGAGCTATTAAGAAACAGAAGGCAACCCAACATTCAAGATAATTGATTGTTTCATTAAATATTATGTCTTAAACAGGTTAGGAGACTATATCTTTGGTGGAAAGTTGCAAGCAAAATGGTTGCACAGTCTTTTAGATAAAGGCTTAGGAGCAAATGCTCGAGTCAGCTGAGAGCAATAAACCCACACTTTGGCACACAGTAATCTCTACACTGTGGAAACCACCAGTGCCAAATATGGGAAGGATACAGTAGCAATCAGAGGAGAGTATTATGGACTGGAAGGAAGGAGAAGCAGAACTCAGAGAAGAAAATCATCCATTCTCTTTATGGACCATCCTTAGGCCAAACACACAAAACTGTTCTTGCTATTAAGATGTTTCTATGTCTTCCTTTTAATTGTCCATACTACATAAAGTTAAAAACCCACTCTAAAATTTAAGACACTATTCTTTAATCTCTCTCATATTTTGCCTCTATCTAGTATGTACTTGTGGCTCAGTAAATAATCGCTTAGTTAATTCAAAAAATGTATCAGTCTATGTAAGATCTTCCTTGGCAAAGAAATAAAGGAGTTATGTTTTGCTGTGTCCTTTGCTCCGGTTGAAAAAAGAGTGAGGAAAGTGAACATGAGATAACTTTTCAGATACCATTCTGAGGATCCTGAATTCAAAACCCTGAGTACCCAAGAGATCAACAGTTAAAAATGTATCTCCTCCCTACTACCAGAAAGTTTCCTAATTAGGGAAATCTGTGGAGGTTTAAGTAGATTAAGAGTGTGAATAAATTTTTTAAGTCTTCTAATTTTGCAAAAGTTCTCACATATACATGTCTATATACACACCCATACATATATGCATACACTCTTGCACACATTAGCTGAATTATAAATTAAATTAAAATTTTAAATTAAATGTATTTTAATTTTGATTTTGTATTTAATTGAATTAATACTTAAGGCATACGATTTTACAAGAAACACTCATCAAATCATCATAATTAAGAAAATGAACGTATCTATTTTACCAAAAAGTTTTCTTCTACCTTTTTGTATTCCCTGCCTATTGCCCCTGTCTTCTTTTCATCCCAAACACTTGGTTTCTGTCAATATAGATTAATTTTATTTTTGAGATGTTATGTGAATATTGTCATGTAACATATACAAGCATACCCCATTTTATTGCACTTTATTGTGATTCACAGATAGTGTGTTTTTACAAATTGAATGTTTGTAGCAACGCCGTGTGTCAAGCAAGTCTATCAGCACCATTTTCCAACAGCATGTGCTCACTGCTTGCCTCTGTGTCACATTTTGGTAATTCTTACAATATTTCAAACTTTTTCATTATTATTATACCTGTTATGTTGATCTTTGATCAGTAATATTTGATGTTACCATTGTAATTGATTTAGGACACCACAAACCATGCCCATATAAGACAGCAAACATAATCAATGAATGTTGTGTGTGTACTGACTACTCCATTGACCAGCTGTTTTCTTATCTCTCTCCCTCTCCTCGGACCTTCCTAGTCCCTGAGACACAACAGTATTGAAATGAGGCCAATTAATAACCTTACAATGGCCTGCCTCTAAGGATTCAAGTGAAAGGAGGAGTCACACCTCCTGTGCTTCAAATCAAAAGCCAGAAAAAATGATTAAGGTTAGTGAGGAAGACATGTTTTAACCCAAGATAGGTTGAAAGCAAGGCCTCTTGCATGAAACTGTTAAGGAAGTTGTGAATGCAAAGGAGAAGTTCTTGAAAAAAATTAAAATCCTACTCCAGGGAACACAAATAATAGAAAGTGAAACAGCCTTGCTGCTGATGTGGAGTAAGTTTGAGTGGTCTGGATAGATCGAACCAGCAACAGCATTTCCTTAAACCCAAACCTAATCCAAATCAGTGCCTTCAAGTCTGCAAAGGTTGAAAGAGGTGAAGAGGCTGCCTAAGAAAAATTGAAATCTAGCAGAGATTCGTTCATGAGGTTTAATGGTAAAAAGCCATCTTTACAACATAAAAATACTAGGTGAAGCATCAAGTGCTGATGGAGAAGTTGTAGCAAGTTAACCAGAAGATCAACCTAAGATAATTGATGAATATGGCTACACGAAGCCACAGATTTTCAGTGTACATGAAACAGTCTTCTATTGGAAGAAGATGCCTTCTAGGACTTTAGTGGCTAGAGGGGAGAAGTCAATGCCTGGCTTCAAAGATTCAAAGAATAGGCTGACTCTCTTATTAGGGGCTACTGTAGCTGGTGACTTTAAATCAAAGCCAGTGCTTATTTGTCATTCCCAAAATCCTAGGGTCTTTAAGAATTATGCCAAATCTTCTCTACCTCTACTCTATAAACAAAACAACAAAGCTTGGATGACAGCACATCTGTTCACAGCATGGTTTAGTGAGTATTCTAAGCCCATTGTTGAGACCTACTGTTCAGAAAAAAGATGCCTTTCAAAATATTACTGCTTATTGACAATGCATTTGGTAACCCAAGAGCTCTGATGGAGATATACAAAGAGATTAACGTTGTTCTCATGCCTAGTAGCAAATTATCCACTCTTCAGCCCATGGATCAAGGAGTAATTTTGACTTTCATATCTTATTATTTAAGATATACTTTTGGTAAGGTTATCATTAGCACAGTAATTCCTCTGATGAATCTGGGAAAAGTAAACAGAAAACCTGAAAAATGTTCATCATTCTAGAAAGGATTCAACACTCATAATCCGTGGAAGGAGGTCGAAATATCAACATTAACAGGAATTTGAAAGAAGTCAGTTCCAGTCCTCCTGCTGACTTTGAGGGGTTAAAGACCTCAGTGGAGGAAGTAACTGCAGATGTGGTGGAAGTAGCAAGAGAACTAGAATTAGAAGTGGAGCCTGAAATGGGACCGAATTGCTGTAATCTCATGATCAAACTTTAACCAATGTGGAGTTATTTATATATGAATAAAGAAAATGGTTTCTTGAGATAAGATCTATTCCATCTACTTCTGATGAACATACTGTGAACATTGTTGAAATGACAAAAAAAGGCTTGAGAATATTACATAAACTTAGTTGATAAATCAGTGGAAATATTTGAGAAGATTGACTCCAATTTTGAAAGAAGTTCTGCTGAAAGTAAAATACCATCAAACAGCATCATATACTACAGAGAAATCTTTTGTGAAAGGAAGAGTCAATCAATGTGACAAACTTCATTGCTATATTATTAATATTTTAATAATTGCCACAGTCACTCCAACCTTTAGCAATCACCACCCTGATCATCAGCAGTCATCAACATGAAGTCACGACCTTCCACCGTCAAAATGATTATGACTTACTGAAGGCTCAGATGATCATTAGCATTTTAAGATTAAAATATTTTAATTGTGTACCTAGTTTCTATGAACATATTGCTATTGTGCATAGATTACAGTGTAGTGTAAATGTACCTTTTATAAGAAGTAGAAAACCAAAAATGTGTGTGACTTACTTTATTGTGATACTCACTTTATTACAGTGGTTTGGAACCAAATCTGCAATATAACTGAGGTATAGCTGTATTCTGTAATCCTTATTATATCTTATATCGGGAAAATAATTTTGAGATTTATTCATGCTGTCATGAGCATCAATAATAGTTTGTTTCTTTATATTGTTAGTATTAAATTGTATGTTTGTACTACAACTTCTTTATTCACTTACCTGTTGGTGAAATTTGGGTTGTTTCTAGTTTTGAGTTTTCAGTAATAAAGTTCCTATGAATAAATATTCATTTACAAGTTTTCGTATGGGCATATGCTTTAATTTCTTTTGGGCAAATACCCAGGAATGGAATGGTTATGTCATAGGGTCGATATATGACTAACTTTATAAGAAACTATTAAGCTGTTTTTTTTTTCATTTTATATTCCAGTCAGCAGTGTATTAAAGTTCCAGTGGATCCTTACAGACACTCAGTGTGATTAGTATTTTTAATTTTAAAAATTCTATTGGTGTGGTGTGTACTAGTATTTCATTATAGGTTTAATTTGCATTTCTCCAATGATTAATGATGCCAAATGTTTTCTCATTTGCTTATTTGCTATCCATAATTTTTTGTTCCTGAAGTGTCTATTAAATTTTTGTGCATTTTTATTGGATTGTGTTTTCTAATTGAGTTTAATGTTTTAAATAGTTTAAGTAGGAGTCCTTTATCAGATATGTGATTTTCAAATACTTTTACCCAGTCTATGATTTGTCTTCACATTCTCCTAACAATTTATTTTACATAGTAGAGGTTCTTAATTTTGACAAAATTTATTATATCAATATCTAATATAAAAAATCTAAGGTCTTCAGTTTATATTTTCTAACTAAATTATAAAAAGAATTTAGGATTCATTAAAGCCAGTCATTATACTTTCCAAATCCATAGTATTTTTGTTTAATATTCTAGTTCTAGCTTGAATTTTAAATTATTTTTGTTTTAAAGTATAACTGTAGCCACCTGACCCTAGAGAACAGACTTCATGCAAGAGGCTTACTAGGAGTCACTTTTGAAAATAACTCCTTTTAGAGATCAAGAGAACAGGATTGGGCAGAAGGAGGCAATGAACTCTCATGAAATTGCAACATTGTCATGAGCTAGTCACTTAGCTCGCTCTGAATACGGCATAGCTTTCAGACATAGCCCCAATAGAGGCAAATGGGTCAAGTCTTTATCTCCCTATAACAACCAGTCATTGGATGTAGGCTTCTCCTGGGAAAAGGGTATAATCTTGAGCAAGACAGCATTTTTCATCAGCAACCATCACTCTCAGCCATTGGAGGATGAGTAATTAGGAAGATTCAGGCAATGCACCCATAGCATCCACTTGAGGCCTCTCTACTCAGGACCACCTATTTTAAATAAATAGTAAGCTTTACTTGGAAAAACCTCCTCTAAGACCAGTCCACTGCAACTTTTCTCAAGGCCGCAACTGACACTCATCATCTTCTTCCTATATTACCTACTCTAGAGTCCCTTCCTCCTTAGCTAGGATTTCTGCTGCTCTAGGAATCTTAACATGAAATAACCCAGACACTTATGAGTGAGGATTCTGAATCTGTGGTCAGCATGCTCTTCCCAGGCCATCACTACTGTATCTATTCATCTATTGTCATGGTTAGGAAAGGGCCAAGGGACTCTCTAGTGTATCAACCAACCAAATAACTGTTGGCAGAACATACGTTTTCCTGCCACAAGGAGGTAAGAGTCCTAAACCCTCCTGATAGTCAGGGTCAATGACCATGCTTGCTGAACTTTTGAAATAGGAAGACTGAAGTGACAGCCACACTTTAAATTGTAGCAGCCACAATTTAAAGGAGACTCTGTTTCTCCTGGCAGAATAATTCCCTTTCTGGAAAACAGAAACTTTAGGCCAGCAGAGCCTAGAGTAGCAGGGAGAGAATTCAAACATTCTTCAAATGTGTCACTAGGAATGACTGTAAATGAGTCTATTCTTCTTGCTCTCAAACCCATGTATTTTATATATTGCTGAAAGAACCATATAGTGGTTATATATTTCAGGTATATTCTACGTCCTGGAGGATAGTGTCCCATTTTCATAGAATATCATGTTCAAGTTAATGACTCAGCTGAGTCTTCAAAAGATGGCTCCTTCATTCTACCAGGTTGTCTTCTTCAAGTGGTGTGCTATAGGATAGAGACAGTAACTGTTATGCTAATGTATTCATTCCTGTGGGTCCTTTGTTTTAAAATGAGTCTTTTGGTCTCTGGATGCTCTTCAGAAGTGGTGCTGGCTAAGGTCCTGTGCACAGTGAAGACTGACTCATACCTGTAATTTGTGTTGATTAAAGATTAATTACTTCCTTTTCCATAATGAAATGGATCCAAAGTAATTTAACCTCTAAAATGTGGATAATTGGTCTCCTTGATGGATGATATTGTGCCTGAATATCAACACTCATCTCCATTGTGGGTATGCACTACATTTTGCAAAACCAGTAGTTGGATTGGTCTTAGTGACTAGAAGCCATTTATGTTGGACTCATGCATAGCCTCCATGTTTTTTAGAATGGTTACTTCACTTATTAGTCCATTGTGTCTACACTAAAATTATTAATGATAAAAGCTGGATGATTTGGCTTTCTTATGCCCTTTGGGTCTTTATTTATTTATAGCAGTGCAATTTAAATTCTTGCTCAGTCCTGGCTGGACCACTTTTATACTATAAGGGATAGCTTCCAGGTCTTCTACATTTAAGATTTAATGGATCTGACAGAACCTTGCTCATCATAAGCATTTCTGGTTATATGGTCACTTGATATTCTACAGCAAAGTGTTCTGTCTCTAGAAGGACACGAATACTATACCAGGAGCTGTTTTTTTGAATTATGTGTAATTCTGTTACAGATGAAAGGACCTTGCCACCATCTTTTTCAGTAGAATAAGCTGCCTGTTGTTTCTGATTCTTGGGCAACTAATTATCTTTGTGTACTGAACATTGTTTTTAAACGTACTGATTAATATTCTTAGGCCAAAGATGATGCTAAGAAATGTCTGCATTTGCATAGATCTGGGGTACTTCAGGATTATTCTGTTCAAATTTTAGGAATTTTGATCTATAGGTTAAAAAGTGGTATTTAAAGTGCAGACTTGGATGTTCTGCATAAGTATGGCCTTAATCTTACTCAAGGTATACCTTTCAGGGTTCACAACTATGATTTAATAAAGTATCTTAGATTTTACATACCACTCGTCAACACACACACACACACACACACACACAAATATTCCAGCCTTTTAGCAACTTTATCTGTTAATATAAAATGCTAATAAAAGTGCCTCAGACACTGCAGTAATCATTTCACTTTATATGTACATTAAAACATCATGTTGCATACCCTATCTGTCTGTCTGTCTGTCTGTCATCCTGTCTATATTTAATGTTCTAAATGCCGAGGTCACATATTTCCATTTCTGTCCTCTTCCTAATCATGGCCAGTTAATTTTCATTATTGTATTAGACCTTTTATGCTTTTATAGAAGTTTTCTAAACTGTATTTTGACAGGATTCTTCTTTTCTTTTGTCTTCAGTTGAGAGAGTTGATCTGAATTACCTAGACTTATTAATAGAAGCAAAAGTATCGCCCCTTGTTTTTAAATTCTCAAAAGCTTTTATTATCATTGTTATCATTATCATTCCTCTACTATACTCTCTCTGGAATTTCTGTTAATAGTATATATGACGTTTTTATTGTATTTTCCGTTTGAAAACTTTCTTCCTAATTTCTTTTTTTAAATAATTTCTTCAATTCTGCCTTCCAGTTACCAGTTCTTTTTCAGCTGTGCCTACTCTGTAATTTAAAATCCACTGAGTATTTTTCAAATTCAGATGGCTAAATTACTGTAGTTCTACTTTTATCAACATACACAATATAATTCTCCATTTACTGCTATTGCTATATCTTCCTTCACCTCGTTAACCATTTAAATGTGCATAATTTATAGTATCTTTTCATTTATGTTACTGTGTGATGTAATTTTGTCCTTGATTTTATCTGTTGAATTACTCTTGAGATTGTATTTTGTAGTGGCACTTTAACAATTTTACCGTCTGTTTATGTTCATTGGCAATTGTGGCCCCCTCCTTGAGAATTACATGATTCAAGAATGTATTTATTAATTTGTCCAACAAATATTTGTTTTGTTACTGTTATGTGCTAAGAACTTTTATGTCTCCTGGGGATAGTACACAGAGTAGGAAAAAAAAAAAAAAAAACACTGAACCGTTGGGGTTGTAGAAGTGTACGTAACCAAACAAAACCAAAAAAAAAAAAAAATTGTGCTTGCCTTTTACACTTCTTCAGGTGTTTCATTGATTCTGGATAAGATTTCAGGCTTTTTCACTGGCTTCTTGTATTTTATTCTTGATGACAGTTTAAGTTCTTATCTCACTTTAGGCATGGTGTGAGATTTCTGTAATGTATGCATCATTCAGTCTTTGCTTGAGCAATTTCAAAATGGAAAGTTTAAAGTTTAAAAAGCAGATCATTTTAGACACCTAACTAAGCAAGTGTTTTTATGTCTTCTCTGAAACTCAAATTTTCACCTTTAATTTTATAATCTAATTCTACTTCAGTTCTCTAAAGCAACATAATATAAACATTCTTCATGACACTTAGAGAACATTGAATACATTATTAACTTTTCTATTTAATTGTTTTCCCTTTAAGTTTAAAAGTCTTCCTCACCTTTAGTCATTTCCTTACCAATCTACTCTTGAATGATTGGCAATTTATTTTTCCTCACATATTTTGAAACCCACAACTGAACTCAGGAGTCTAGAACTGATATAAACTCTTTAACATGCTGTAGAGCTAATATATTTCTAGATCGTGGCCCTACATTTCCATCAGTTTACTGTAAGACTTCATTGTATACAAATAAAAATAAATATCTAAATATTGCATGATATCATATGTGGAATTTCAAAAACAAAATAAAAGCCAAATGATAGGAAATAAAACTGATTATTCAAGGGTGGGCTGGGGAAAAATATGCAGAGATGTAGTTCAAAGTATACAAAGTAGCAGAAATTTAGATGAACTAGTCTGCAGATCTAATGCACAACATGAAGACTATAGTTAAAAACAGTGTATTTTATTCAGTATTTTTTCTAAATGACCAGATTGTAGCTGCTTGCCATAACGAACTACCTGAGACTGGATAATTTATGAAGAAAACAGGTTTAATTGATTCATAGTTCTATGGACTGGGAGGCCTAACAATCATGGCGGAAGGGGAAGCAAGCACATCTTTACCATGGCATAGCAGGAGAAAGAGAGCAGGAGATGGGAAGTGCCACACACTTTTAAACCATCAGATCTCCTGAGAACTCACTCATTAACATGACAACAGCAAGGGGGAAATTCATCCCCATGATCCAATCACCTCCCACCAGGCATCTTCCTTGGCACTTGGGGATTACAATTTGACATGAAATTTTTGTGGGGAGAAACCATATCACTGCTTTTTTCAAACAACAACAATAACAAAAATAGGTTAAGTGTAAGATGATGGACATGTTAATTTGCTTCAATATAGTAACAACTTTACTATATGTTGTGTACCTTAAAAATACACAATAAAATTTATTTCAAAATTTAAGTTCAAAAGAGCTTAAACATTCCATTAATAGTTATTTTGTACTGATTACATGTTAAAATTATAATATTCTTGATATATTGGGCTAAAGAAATATAATTTTTGACATATCTAATAAGTAGAAAAAATCTTTTATTAGTTTTTAAAGCAGTTGCATTCAAGTTATGACTGAAAATATCTTTGATCAACTAAATTATACCAGTTCATGTTTCTTTATCATAACCTGTGTCAGTTATCTTTGAAACTGTACATCTTCAATTAATTATTTTTAACTCAAATGCAGCATTTTACATTTACTTCTTTAAAATTTATCTTATATTTGCAGGTAGTATCTCTATATCAGACTGTCAAAGTACAGAATACTTTGAATCATTATTTTTAGAAGCCAATATTTGATCAAATCCCTGTCCAAAGTGTTGTGCTATCTTCTATATTTTCCAACACCTTATTCATAATATAGACACAACAGTTATAAAGTATACACCATGAAGATGCCCTATCTTTTTTTAATAGTTACAGGTTTGGCAAAGGATCTACTAATTAATATTTTAAGTGTAGCTGTAAAACCAATTAAAATTCCACCTATAATATTTTCTAGTCCACAATTTTACATTTAAGCCATGAGTAAATAATGAAATATCTTTCCAAATATATTCATGAAATGTATATATAAGGCAACACAATTATGCAAAGATTACAATGAAAAAAAAGAAACACAATTGATTTAAGTGACTCATTTGTTTTTCATATTTTCTTCTTGTATATTATTTATTTATTTATACTTTTTTTGAGATGGGGTTTTATCATGTTGCCTAGGCTGAAGTGCAGTGGTGTGATCACAGCTCACCCCATCCGGAACCTCATTGGTTCAAGTGATCCTCCCACCACAGCCTTCTGAGTAGCTGGCACTATAGGCCTGCACCATCATGCCTGACTAACATTTTTTTATTATTTGTGGAGACGAAGTTTGGTCTTCAACTCCTCCTGCCTCGGTTTCTTAAAGTGCTGGGATTACAAGTATGAGCCTCTGTGCCTGGCCTCTTCTTGTATATATATATTTTTTATTTTTATTTTTTATTTTCTTTTCTGAGACGGAGTCTCACTCTGTCACCAGGCTGGAGTGCAGTGGCACGATCTCAGCTCACTGCAATCTCCGTCTCCCAGGTTCAAACAATTCCCTTGCCTCAGCCTCCCAAGTAGCTGGGACTACAGGCGCACACCACCACGCCCAGGTTTTTGTATTTTAGTAGAGACAGGGTTTCACCATGTTGGCCAGGTTGATCTCCATCTCCTAACCTGGTGATCCGCCTGCCTGCCTCGTCCTCCCAAAGTGCTGGGATTACAGGCGTGAGCCACTATGCCCGCCCAGCCTTCTTGTATATTTTTTAAATGCTCACATAAACAATCAATTTCAAAATATATGCTAACTCATTTTGTGAGACCCAAATTCGGTGTTTTTGTTAACATTGCTGATTAGTGCTACTAAATTTGCTAATCCAACCATTCAATAATGTGTAATGTTTCCTACATCTTTTCATTAAAATACGTTTAATATAGCATGGTCAGTAATTTGTACATCATCTCTCCTATCCAAGTGTGCTCTTCCAAAATGGAAGGATTTTTTATTCGGTTCATCATTATGATTTTGCTCTTAGTATGGCAATTGGAACGTAGTGTGCACTCAGTATATGTTTAAATATGTGTTTTTTGTAAGACGAAAGTTCTAGGACTTTTTAAAAAATAACAAAACCGGGTTTGTAGTTTTGAAACTCACATTTTGTTACTTAAATAAAATTAAGAAATCATCACTTAGCCTAATGTTTTTTAACATTTTCCTTTTTCTGTATTCATTGATGTTTACCAGCTGTGTTTTGAAATTATTTCTACTAACTGTTCAAAACCAAGGCATACAAGTAGAATTAAAAAATTAATATTACACTGGATTATTTGTGGGAAAGGGGCCATTAGAGATTTAATATAAATCTTTAAGATTTTTTCAGGTAATTAAAACAATAAAAATACAGTGATCAGAATCCTCAGTTAATGACTTCCTCTTTCTATGAGTCCATTAAGGCCATACATGATTTTTATTTTAGTCATTTCATGTTAACTTTACTTTGTTATCCTCTTCATCTCCAGTATAATTTCTTTATTACTCCTATTTTTGGATATTAGATGCTAATCTTCTAATCTTTTTAAAAAGTTTCCTGTACAGTTAACTTTGAAGCTGATACTTGTTTATAATATTTATTCTCTTTTTCCGGCCCAGGTCATTCCTTTTGTTGTAGAAGAAAAGCCATTTGGATGTAAAGGATGTCTTTTACTTTGTATGACCTCTTTGTATTTATTTCAACTACTCCAAATAGGACACTATCATTTCCTTGTTCTTCTTGCTTTTAACAAGGCAAATAAAACTTATTGACTTGAATGGAAGTTGAGGGTAAGCCCTATACATTCTTGGCTTTACTGTTTCTTACATCATTTCTAAACTTTTATTTAAAGATATTAAAACAGTAGACCCTGTTTAGGTAGAAAGCATAATTCACTGTCACCTTGTATGATGGTCTAGTGTTCTTTTCTGTCCTATCACTTTAACCCTATAAATATATGTCAGCATGCATTGTTCACCAAAAAGAATTTGTGAGTAAAAGTGGTTTATTTGTATTGCTTTGTCATTTCATATGATTGTCCAACACTTATACTATCTGCAAGTTTATTTTATGAGGAATATGTTACGCGTACTTCTTATATGAGGGCATTTTGAGAAATAACATAATCTCCCTAGTCTCTTAACAAATGTTCCCTTAGGTAATGAAAGTATTCGGTGCTTAAGAGTATAACACAATTGTATAATTAGTTGAAAATAATGTTTATTAGTAACTATAATATCCTTTAGATTTAAGCACATTTTTACCGTTTTTCATTACAACCAGAAAATGACAGCAATAGTTTTTATAATAGTTTTTAAATTAGTGAATTGTGGATAAACTATTATTTTTATACAAATGACAGAAAATTTTAAAAGATAAAATATTTGCTATTGCTGTGCATAAAATATGTCCCAGGCCGTTTTAAGAGGTTCATCTTAACTGCACTGCTTCATCTCCACAGTGTAGGTAAATGTTTGTTTTGTGTTAATTAAGAAGTCATTTAAACATCTGCCTTTCTTTTATGGACTGCCTTAAGAGTGTAAAATGTGTTTTTCCCATGAGAGCACTTTATGTTCCCAAGTGGCAATTTTAAAATAAAGTGTCTCTTTTTCAGATATAAAGTCTAATGTGCAAAGGTTTTGCCATCTGTTCTATGTAGTTACACTTGTGAGCTAGTTGTTTGATTAGAAGCAACAAATGCATAGAAAATGCATCTTCGCTCAAAATAAAGAAAACTAAAAATACTGTCTGTTTTTAAGACACTTATTACAAATATTTAAATTTTATTCAGGAGGAGTTGGGTCTCTTAAGGCAGAAAATTCATCATTAAATTGAATTTTATATAATTTAGAAAAAAAATTTATCTCAGTTTTTCAAAGCACAGAGAGCTCCTTGTTTCAATACAGGACAAATAATTAAATCAATGCTGCTTACCAAGTATATCCAATAAGGTTATGAAACCAAAAATAGTTTATCTAATAGTTTAAGATGCCTCAAAAAGTAAGTTATATCTATTGAGATATAATCCAACTCTTTTGTCACAAATAGTTTCTAAAAACACAGGGAAACATTATTTAATCTAAAAATGATATGTTAACAATGATATTGTAAAAACTCGTCCATCATTTTACAAGTTTAGATATTTGTACAGATGTTAATTTAAAACATAAATAAGAAAATACAGACAACAGGCTGGGCATGGTGGCTCACGCCTGTGATCCCAGAACTTTGGGAGGCCGAGGCAGGCAGATCACTTGAGGTTAGGCATTCCAGACTAGCCTGGCCGATATGGTGAAACTCCATCTCTACTAAAACCACAAAACAACATTTTGTGTATGTTATATACTCGTTAATTGTGAGGGCAAATGCCTAATTCGACACTTTGTTCTTATCAAGACCAGAATATCTGCTCCAGAATGTATATTAATTCTAGAATCTCTTGACTTGTGATTACTCTGAAGATACAAGTTATCCTAGAATTGTCTGTATCCTTACTGGGGATTCATTCGTGTTTGAGACATGGCTACTATAAACATGTACAATGATATCAATGATTCCCATGCCCAAAGACATTCAAAATAAACTATTTTCTTTATTTCATGAGAGTTTTACTTTGGGACAGGGTCAAGCAGATTTATCTACCTAAAATCTCATATAATCAGATACAGTTGAGACAGAAGTCATGCTTTAAAATCTTTGGACCTGAGATGATTTTTGTATTAATTCTGAGGCTCTTAACTAGATGCTCCCAGAATTTTTAATTCTGTTAAGGCTGTATTGATTATAATCATTCAATTGGGGCCTCTAGAAGTGGTAAGAACACATGGTAGCTGTTAAATTCACAGCAATATTTCTGGTGCCTATTATGTACACAGCCCTAAAGCAAAAATTCTAAGTAACTACACAGTAATATGAGATATTTTTGCTAACCTGTACATAACAATTCTAATGGAAACAATGACAATATTAAACTTTATATATACAGCATGCATGTTAAATGTATAAATAGTCCAGACAGTAAATGCTAAGACATATTTTGATCTTCACAATCCAGAATATCTTTATGGAGATGTGGAATAACTTTTGAACTGAGCTTTCAAAGTTGAATAATACTCAGCTAAAATTGGAAGAAAGATCAGGTAAGAGGAATGAAAGTGACCCTCCACCCAGAAATAGAAGGATAAAACAGATGAACAAGACAAAAATATATGAAGATAATATTAAAGAACCCAGACTAGCTAACTAAAAATTTCATCTAAATCATAGGAGATGAATTAAAACTGCAGGCTGGAAGAATATCTTAAATAATATTATTGTGATGATTTTTTCATTTAAAATCCTTTGCAAGTCTTTGAACAGTTGAAGAGGAGGATTTAAATTATATTTTATGGAGATTAATAATGAGATTATGACTTTTCTTTCACCATGCAAGATATAGGTTATATATACATATATATATTTATTTTTAAAATTATTTTATTATTTTGTTTATTATTTATTTATTTATTTATTTTTGAAATTATTTTGTTAATTATTTGAATGGGAAAATACTCTAATCAAACCCATCAGGACTTTATTACAATATACTTTTTGGGTGGAGATAGAAATCAAAACATAAGATCAAATGTGAAGGAAAGTGCCAAGCTTTGAGACTTAATAAATGTGTACAGAACATAGAGGGAGGTTTCAAGACACATGGCATTTTTTGAACACAGTATGAGGAATCAACTTACCTGAACCTAATCATAGGTCCCTCACTTCTACACAGTATTTCTGCTTCATATAAGATTGGTTATACTACCACATATACTGACCGTTTGACACAGTTTTCATAAAAGGAAAAATTATATGTCCATATCTATATATAGGCATGCATATGTATTCCTTTTGTAGTTTGGTAAAGTTTATACAAAAATGCTATAATTAATTAATATAATATTAACAATGACATAGTTTGGATATTTGTTCCTGCCCAGATCTCATGTTGAATTATAATCCCTAATATTGGAGGAGTGGCCTGCTGGGAGGTGTTTGGATCATGGGAGCAGATACCTCACGGCTTGCTGCTGTTCTTGGGATAGTGAGTAAGTTCTCACGAGTGAGTACTTGTGAGATCTGGTTGTTTAAAAGTGTGTGGCACCTCCCACTACTCTCTCTCGATCCTGCTCTGTCCATGTGATGTGGCAGCTCCCAACATATGACCTGCCTGCTCCCCCTTCACCTTCTCCCATGTTTACAAGCTCTCTGAGGCCTCCCCAGAAGGCAAGCATATGCCAGTGCCATGCTTATACTGCCTGCAGAACCACAAGCCAGTTAAATCTCTTTTCTTTATAACTTAACCAGTTTCAGGTATTTCTTTGTAGCAATGCAAGAATTGCCTAACACAAATAATGATGATAATAATAATATGGCTAAATTTTAAGCCTTTTGGGATATCAAATCAATACAGATCAAATAAAAACAGATACCAATCTATTGCCCAAGCAGAAGTGCAGTGGTCTTATGATAGCTCACTGCAGCCTCAAACACCTTAGGCCCAAACAGTCCTCTGCTTAAGCCTCTCAAGTAGCTGGGACTAGAGGCACTTACCACTGCAACTGGCTAATATTTTTGTTTTTACTTTTTTGTAAAAACAAGGTCTTGCTATGTTGCTCAGGCTGGTATTGAACTCCTGGTCTCAATTGATCCTCCTGCCTTGGCGTCCCAAAGTGTTGGGATTACAGGTTTGAGCCATTATGCCAGGTCTAATCATCATTGTTTTAAAGTATTTGAAAACAACTATATGAGAAACTTCTCCAAATAAGTGGAAAACAAATTAGTAGATAAATAAACAAACACTTAAATCATTTGAATTACAAGAAATATTCAAACACAATCTTGTCTAATTTTCATTATACTCTTTCAATAGCTAAAAGACCAAAAATTGTTGTACTCTTTATCATCAAATAATCAAAATGCAATAGAAAATGTGTACATATTCATGATATTCTAATACACTAGTTTTGTTAAAGAGCGTTGAAAGACAATGAATGCTATACAGAAAGGGTCAGCCACAGAGTTTCTATTACAACTATTCAACCCTGCTGTTGTAATCCAAGAAAATCCTTACATGGCATATAAATAAATGGATGTGGCTGTATTTTTACAAAACTTAACTTTTTTAAAAAAGTTAACAGGTCAGATTTGGCTGACAAGCCATAATTTGCTGACTTTTGCAGTATAGCAAGGATATGTCCAGACTTAAAAAAAAAAATACAGGCTTGCAAGCATGGCCATTATAGAGGTCTCAGCTAGCATCTGAAATATAGTTGCTGAGAGGATAAAGATGATCAAAATAGTTTGTTGTCTATTATTTAATCTCAGTAGGCAAATCATTTTATGGCATTCAGATGATGACCAGAACTGGTATTGGAAAAAAATCATCTAAAACCTTAGTTTTATCTTTGAATAATCGTCTGGTTATTCGCAAATTCGCCTGGTTATTCATAAATTACCTAAATTATATTAGGTAATTTTAGAATTCAGTAGATAAGTATAGCTATACACACATGTATACAAATATGACTCTAAAATATAGTTCTCAAATCCTGATTCATTTTTTAATCTGTAATCTAATATTTTAACCTACAGCACCTTCATATTTATTAACTGCCTAATGATAAAAGTCAGTGTCTATTCTCCAGAATAATTTTATCTTCCTAATTTCTCTATTTCTGTTCATTAGGAACACTGTTTTCCGGTTTTCTAGAAAACTGCTTCCTCCTCCCCATGTTTTCTCAACAGTTTAATCCTTTGTAAAATGCCAAGGATTATGGATTATAACTGTATAGTTGACTTATCTGTGTTCCAAAAAACATGCTAAGTCATGGTCTCATTGTTTCTTTTTGTAAACATTTTATTGAGATATAATTTCCGTACCACAAAGTTGCATATGTTCAATTCAAAGATTTTTAGTAAATTTATAGTTTTTTGCAATCATTCCACAACTCAGTTTTTGAACATTTCTATTATTTCATAAAACTTCCACAGTCCCATTTACAATCTATCCTTGCTCTCGTCTTCAAGCCTAGGAAACCATAGTACTAATGTCTGCGTCTATAATTTGCCTATTCTGGACATTTCATATAAATGGAATTCTACAAAATATAGTATTTTGTGTCTGGCTTATTTCAAATAGCACAACACATATGAGGTAATATATACTTCAGCCTATTTCTGTAATGCATCCCTTATTCTTGATGAATACTATTGCATTGTATGGATATACTACACTTTACCCTTCCACTAGTTGATGAATTTATAATTGATTCTTGTTTTCAGCTATGAATAATGCTGCTCTAAACATTCACATATAAGTTTTGTGTTAACATATATCCTTATTTTTTTGAGATACATAGCTTGGAGTGGAATTACTGGTCATATGGTAACTATATCTAATTTCTAAATATGTTGTCAAAATGTCTGTAAAATGACTATGCCATCTTATATCCCCACCAGTAATGTTTGAACACTCAAGATTTTCCATTGTCGAAATAACTTTGCATTGCCTGCATTTTTTATTATAGCCATCCAAGAAAGTATGTAGTGTTATCTTACCGTGGTTTTAACTTGCATTATCTTAATTTCTAATAGTGTTAAGCATGTTTTAATGTATTGTTAGTCATGGGTAGTCTTCTTTATTGAAATGTCTGTTCAAGTCTTTTGAACTTGTTATTGGATTTTGTCATATCAACATTGACTTATAAAGATTCTTTACAAATTCTCAATGCAAATCCATTGTCAGATGTATAATTTTCTAATTTTATCAAAAATATCTGGCTTATATTTTTACTTTCTTAATAATGTATTTTGAAGAACAAAGTTCTAGTTCCAGTGAAGTTTAATTTATGAATTTTTCACTAATGCATGCTCTTGATATTGCATTTAATACCTTTTTACTCAATCCATTATCAAAACATTTCTCCCATATTTTGTTCGGTAAGAACAAATAGTTTTACAGTTCTAGCTCTTACATTTAGATTCATGATCCATTATGAGCCAAATTTATTGGGCATTAGTATGGTGTTAGTTAAAGGCATTTTTAGTGGTTATACTATTGTGTCATCAACAATTTTTTAACAAGACTACTTTTACTCATTGAATTTCCCTGACATCTTTGCTTAAAATTGATTGAACTTGTACATATGGGGCTTCTTTCTGAACTCTCCATTGTGTTCCACTGATCTATATGCCTATTCTTACACCAGTACCACTCCATACTAATTCCCACAGCCTTAAAAAGTTATGATATTGGTAAGTGTATGTCCTTCAACATTGTTCTTTTACAAAATCATTGCAGCTATTCTAGGTTTTTCATATTACTTCATCAATCTTGGGACCAGTTTGTCAAATTCTACAGAGAATAAAATTAAAGCCTGCTATGATTTTAATAGTGATTTTGTTAAATCTATAAATTAACTTTTAGAGAATTTTTGTCTTAAAAAATATTGGCCCAGTGTGACGGCTCATGTCTGTAATCCCAGTACTTTAGGATTTGGGAGGCTAAGGAGGGCAGATCACCTGAGGTCAGGAGTTCAAGACCAGCCTGGCCAACATAGTGAAATCCTGTCTCTACTAGAAATACAAAAATTAGCCGGGCACAGTGGTGGATGCCTGTAATCTCAGCTACTTGGGAGGCTGAGGCAGGAGAATCACTTTAACCTGGGAGGCGGAGGTTGCAGTGAGCCAAGATTGCACCACTGCACTCCAGCCTGGGCGACAGAGCAACTTGGTCTCAAAAAAAAAAAAAAAAAAAAAAAAAGTGAGAAACATGGAATGTCTCACCAATTATTCAAACATTCAATAATTTTGTCAGCATTATTATATCATTTTCAAGTTTAAAGTCTTGCACATTTTAGGTAAGTTTATTTTTAAGTAGACTTAATCCTCATTATTTGCAGTTTTTGTATTTGTGAATTCACCTACTTGGTAAAATTCATTTTTAACTTTCAAATCAATACTCATGGTGCTTTTGAGACAATTTGAGGACATGTGCAAAGTGGCAAAAAACTTTTAGTCAGCCAACATGTATACATCCAGCTGAAGTTGAACAGAGTTATGCTCTCCCTTCTTGTTTCAGCTTTCATACAGAGATGGCCAGAGCATAGATAGGGTGGGGACAGTGCGATGCAATGCAAGAAACCTCAGCTCTGGTGACAGGTGTATAAGGTTTGAATTCCAGCGTTGGCATCGTGGGGTGGTTTCCGGCAAATCACTTAATAATCATGAACCTTCTTTTCTCATTTGTAAAATAAAGCAAATAAAATCTACTAGGATAAGATGTTTTTAAAATTTAAAATTATAGCATATTATGTATATGATGTATATACATAGATATAGATTAGATATAGATCTATATGTGTTTTTCTCCTAGGAGGAACAATAGTAAATGTTCACTAATTCAGTGTTCAAGGGGATCGTATAGAAGTAATGAGAATTGACTATATATTTTTCCTAATACTGTTATGAATAGAAATGTTACAAAAGTTTTATTTTTTTAATTTAGAAAAATATACTTATTTATGCATTTTGACCTTGTATCAAGTGATCTTGCTAAAGTTACTAATCAATTCTAATAATGGGTATATTTGTGTGTATTTTTTAGGACTATATATAGTCTATATAGTCTATATAATGAATTGCTTCGTTTGCTCAGCTTGACCAAACTTTTCCCTCAGCTTGACCAAACTTTAGGTCAACATTTTTTCTGTGTCTCAAGGCCTCTAATCTCCCTTTTCTTACAGCATTTGCTTTGGAAAACTTGTAATTGTCTATCATTCCCGGCCACTTTGACATGTAAATCTGTTCTAAGGGTCTTTAGCAGATTTACAACTCAGGTTTCACTTTCTGGAGGACCTGGGAACCATCCCTTTCAAAGGTAATTATCAAGGAAGATGTTGCCTTATCTTACAGCCTCTGTAGAATAGTAGGAGTCTGACTTAGGTGGGCACTTTTCTCTAAATTGAAAAACTACCTTCTACCATCAGAGTGAACAGGCAACCTACAGAATGGGAGAAAATTTTTGCAATCTACTCATCTGACAAATGGCTAATATCTGGAATCTACAAAGAACTCAAACAAATTTACAAGAAAAAAACAAACAACCCCATCAACAAGTGGGCGAAGGATATGAACAGACACTTCTCAAAAGAAGACATTTATGCAGCCAAAAGACACATGAAAAAATGTTCATCATCACTGGCCATCAGAGAAATGCAAATCAAAACCACAATGAGATATCATCTCATACCAGTTAGAATGGCAATCATTAAAAGGCAGGAAACAACAGGTGCTGGAGAGGATGTGGAGAAATAGGAACACTTTTACACTGTTGGTGGGACTGTAAACTAGTTTGACCATTGTGGAAGTCAGTGTGGCGATTCCTCAGGGTTCTAGAACTAGAAATACCATTTGACCCAGCCATCCCATTACTGGGTATATACCCAAAGGAATATAAATCATGCTGCTATAAAGACAGATGCACATGTGTTTATTGCAGCACTACTCACAATAGCAAAGACTTGGAACCAACCCAAATGTCCAACAACAATAGACTGGATTAAGAAAATGTGGCACATATACACCATGGAATACTATGCAGCCATAAAAAGGATGAGTTCATGTCCTTTGTAGGGACAGGGATTAAGCTGGAAACCATCATTCTCAGCCAACTATCACAAGGACAAAAAACCAAACACCACATGTTCTCACTCATAGGTGGGAATTGAACAATGAGAACACTTGGACACAGGAAGGGGAACATCACACACCGGGGCCCGTTATGGGGTTGGGGGGGAGGGATAGCATTAGGAGATATACCTAATGTAAATGATGAGTTAATGGGTGCAGCACACCAACATGGCACATGTATACATATGTAACAAACCTGCACGTTGTACATTTGTACCCTAGAACTTAAAGTATAATAAAAAACTACATATTAAAAAAAAACTACCTTTTGTTATAAAGATTGTAGGCCTTCTGTGTTTTCTAATTTAACCCAAAGAAAAAGTAAACTTTCTCATATTTTAATTTTTCTAGATATTTCACTTTGATTTTTGTTTTGTTTTGTTTTTGCTGTCTATTTTTGTGCTAAACAAATACTTTTCCTGTACCATTTAATTCTTCTTAATTTTTTGAATATTTTTTGGATTTATTTTCTTAGTGGTTGCTCTACAGTTTATATGCAAATTAGTAAACTATGATCTACTTTAGATTTTTACTAACTTTATTTTGGCACAATATGGAAATTTGCTTGAATACAGCTCTGCTTTCTGCTCCTTCCTTTTAGCTATTATTGCCATATACACATATGGTATAAATCCAGAAGTATTATTTTTTATATTTCTGTGCACTTATCTCTCCTGTCATTTCATTTAAAGCTGAAGATATTTTTCTTAGAATTTTTTAAAGGTAAGTTGTCTAGCAATACTTTCTCTCAAATTGTGTTTATCCAGGACTTTTTTCACTTGTGTTTTTTGAAGTATAGTTTTGCTAGATACAGAATTCTTGGTTAACAATGTCTCTTCCTACAATTTTAGTATGCCGTCCCACCTCCCTCTGGTCTGCATCATTATGAGCTGTCAGCCTTTATGTGTGTTACTGTTCCCCTCTAAATAGTTATCTGATTTTTTCTTTCATCTTTCAAGATTTTTCCTTTGCTTTGGTGTTCAACAGTTTGACTATGATGTGTCTAGGTGTGATTTATGTACTTATCCTACTTAAATCTGTAGATTAAGAATTTTTAGCACATTTGAAAAGCTTGTATTTTCAAAATTTATTTCACCACATTGCTATTGCTTTGCTTGATTCTCAGACTACCATTAAATATGTGCATGTATGTGTGTGTGTGTGTGTGTGTGTGTGTAATGTTTATAATGTTGTATAATGGATCTCCAAGTATTTACTTTTTTCAATTTTTTTTCTCCTCAGATTGCATACTTTCTACTTGATCTATATTAAAACTCACTAATTTTTTTTCCTGCTGCTAGCTCAAATATGTTGTTGAAATTCTCTAATGATTTGTTCACAATAATTATCATACTTTTCATCTGCAGATTTTTTTTCAGTTTCTATCTCTTTGCTTACAAAACACCACTGCTACATTTACATTTATCAAAATCTTTCAAGCTGCATACTTCAAGGCACCTCTTTAATGAGGCAATTTAGAATCTGAATTATATATCATTTATTACTTCTTTAAGTCTCCTACTAACCACTTGGATATTTTTGTGGTTTTTGTTGATTTTTTTGTATGATGTTTCTGTCGATATATTTTTCAAACTATGTAACATCCCTGAATGTCGGAACTGTATTTTTCTGACATTTTTAACCTTTGTATCCCCTAGTGTATTGTTTTGCACACAGTAAGTGCTCAGCAAAAATGTTAATATAATCAAGCTGAATATAATTGAATTATGGCTATTGCCCAAACTTTTGCTAATATTACCATTATCCCGATAGTCCTAAACTTTTTAGCAATAATTAAACTTTTAGCAGTGTTAAGCATTGGAAAGAATCTTAACTGTAGGTTGCATTAACCATTGCATTATTTAGGATGCTTTTCCCCGAGGTAACATAACTCCTGACTCAGGGTCACCACAGTAAACAATCCAGAAACATCCTTCATATTGGAGTCCATGCAAATGGCACCCACTGGAGTTCTATAAAACACCACCTGTGCAACCATATGCAGAGGGACTTGATCCTAAACAAGAATTAAATATACTATTCATTTAACTGGAAGTACAAAAGTAGAACAAATGCAAACGACTTAATTCCCATGGTTATGCCTCCAACTCTTTGGTCTGCCTATGCTACATCCTTCTTTTCATATATTGTTTTCAGCCTCTGGCTAGCATCTCCCATCATTAAAAAAGTCTATAATTGTTTCAAGGTTTGTAATCATATACCATGATATCCTGAGATATCTGAAGATAAAGAGAATTTTTTGGTTGTTGTTGTCCTTTATTCTTAAAATAGTTTTAAAAAGCAAACTTATTTCATGGAAATCCTGGCAAATATACCTTAAAAAATGGTATGGATTGTGTCATATATCTATTTCTGTGATCAGAGAAATGCCATTAGGTAATTGGTATAATTAGAGTTCCTGAACTTTATACTTTCACCAGGGATTAAGTTTACTTGTAGACCAGTCATAACTAAGCTTGAAGCTGCGAGTAGGAGCAAGCTGGAGGGGGAGTCTATTTTGAATTAATAAGAGATAACAATAGAAAATAAACAGATTATTTTAGAGAAAGTGTGAAATTGGTTAAGCAACCAACTACATAAATTACATCTGGGTATTTAAAATGTCAAAAACTCATACTTCACATGCTAAAATTATTGTCATTAATATAATGAATAATGTCTTACTATCCTGGACCTGTTCAATCATCTTCATTCCCTTTTCACTCCTGGCTAAAATTAAGAATAACCTGATATATATCCTGAACCCAAACTTTACCTATATTGTGTGCCGTATATAATCAAATTGCAAATTGTTTTGGATAAAAGGTAAAGTGAACATTGTAACTAATTATATTTCATAGTTATATAGTGCAAGTATTAAGGTTTAACACTGTTCAACTTACTACTTATTTTACACTTGTTAGCATTAAAAGTGTTTCATACATTTAATTAGCTCTTTCTTCTTCCATTCTTGACAAGTAGAATATCATCAACTTAATAGAGGAAGATATTCATCCACCCAAAAATTTAATGAACTGACCAAGGACACAGAGTGAGACTGACAAAAATTTAGTGTTCATGCTAGCAGTGTTAAAATTGCCCTACCAAATCGAACATGTTATGCTTGATTTGGAATGTGGGGTCACGTTAAAGACTGATTGCTCAGCAATAAATCTAGTCAATAGGGAAGTAATATTAATAAGCCATTAAAATGGCTAAACTTATACAACTGACCATGCGCAGTCTGTTAAGATTTTTTTTTTTTAATGTAAAGGGACAGTCATTATCAAGACATGGCATAATAAAAAATAAAATAACACACATAGATATTTCCCCAGTTGATGGTCAAATGGAGAAAGATTCCTATAATTGTTTATCCCAATTTCTCATATACAACTCTTAAATCAATTCTTAATGGTCAAATACACTAATAATATTTTAAAGTGCTTTTTTTGAATCTGTAGTATAGGACGTTTTTCCAAGACAAACGGTGTTTAATTATACTGTGCACTCATTTTACGTTAACCTCCTGAGGAAATGGTTGCATCTTCTGCACAAAAGGATGCTAACAGTTAGAAAATATAAAACTGGGAGATTCTGGCTGTGTGACCTGAGAGATTAAAATTAATTTCTTTCTTCAGTGATTTATATCATTAACTTTGAAAGTGATACCTTATACTTTTTCCTTATACCTAAACAAAGTTTATGGAGCTCTATGTTAAAACCTAATGTCTTAGAGTCTGAAGGGCATATATTGAAATTACATCTTATTTCCTAAAGGTTAACTCAAATCTACTGGGGGAAGCTGACTATAACAAGAGCATCTGATAGATATTCCAACTCAGCTGCATACAGAGACTTCTTCAACTCATGTCATGCCCAGAGTTAGCCTTTCAGTTCCAAGGGTATAGTTATTTTTCCCATTTCCTTATTCGCTGTGCTCCCTGACTTCAAGTTCAATGCCAGGATTGTGGAATCAGGTTATTTGAATAAAACATAAAAAGTATTATTAGGTACAGAGCTAAATGTAGGTCATATTTGAGAACAAATAATATTGTATTTAATCATCTAAAAAAAAGCTAAGAGGAATTCTGTTATCAAGGAAATATTTGTTTTATTTGACTTAAATGCTGCTTATGGTCCTAATATTTCATGGTTTCTTTGAAGCTAATATTTTGCTTTTAATTATGAAAATCAGTTAGGAATATTGAGGTACAAAAATAAAAATGGTATTAGTATAAACATGCAATTTATAAAATAGGAAATCAATGATGCTAATAAGCATAAGATATGCTCAAAATTATTAGTACTCACAAAAATAAAAATTAAAAAACACGGTAAGCTATTATTTATATCTATTTGGCTAAAAGAATCAGAAAGCTGCATATTGCCTTATGCTAGCAGTGATGTTGGTATATAGAAATTCTGACCAATTTCTGAAGACAGTATAGACTGATATAGCCATTGTGAAGAGTAACCTGCAAAGTCATTTAAATGTGCATATAATTTATGATTAGGGTAAACATACAACTTTGAGATTGAAAGAGGAAGCTATTTATATTTACTCTGAGACAATAAACTTATTTCAAGCCTGTTCCAAGCGAGATAACTGTATATGTCAACTTATTTATGACAGTAATTTTGTTCTTAGGAACATATTCCAAAGAATTTTACTCAAAGATCTATAGATGTAGGCATACAAGAATCAATATGGAAGAGTAGAAAAATGAATGTTTATGTTAATACTCAAACACTAACTGAAATAAAATTAACTAATTAATTTATATTGACACTCCCAGTTATGGCAATACAATAGTATAACTTTTTATTAGTTCTTATTTGATTATCATGGGATTTAATATTTTAATAAATTAAATGGCTGTTATTACTAATTTCTTTTTGGTAATTTTCTCTTTTTTCACTTGGTATCTTGGTGCTTTATTTTATGCCTCTATGAACTCATTGTGGTTTTCAATTCGGTAGTGAATTTTCCCTTTTTACTTTAGTTATAATATTGGATCCTTTGTATTAATTCTTCTAAATAAAATTGATAAAATTATTTTAACTTTTATTGATATTTTTATGAAATTGCAATAAGCCTAAAACAAATTTATGAAAATTTATATCACTCATATTTTTCCGTTTCCCATTAAAATATGATTCCTTTATTAAAGTCTTATGTAATGTTTCTCAATACTGATTTGTTATTCATTTTGTATAACTGCAATATATACCTTACAAATATTATTTTAAATTTCATTCTAAATTGACACACAGTACTAAATATTTATGAGGTAGAGCATGATGTTTCAATACATGTATACATTATGTAAAAATCCAGTCAGAGTATTTAACATATCCATCACTTCATATATTTATTCTTTCTTTGTGGTGAGAACATTCAAAACATCTCTTACAGATATTCTAAATTACACAATATTAGAAAAATACATATAACATGATACTGTTATAATCAGGTTTTAAAATATTATTTATCATCAGGTATACACATATGCATTACACAAGCATAAATAAGCACATGGAATGATAAAAACTACCATGAAAATGCTTTCTGTGTGTTTTCTTGATGTTGCTATAAGGAAATGCAACTAGAAAGTGGCGTACTAGAATAATTAGACTACATTTGCAGTATTTTACTGTATGAAAATTATGGTTGCCATATCTGGTGTGGTGAACAGATTTGGAAGTGTTTGTTCCATCACTCTTAGTGAATTTTTGTTTGTCTAGACTATTTCTTAACTTTAAAGAAAGTATTTCCTAATTTTCAACAAAATGTTTAATAGTATGTAGAGATCCAGTGGAGACACATGTCAAGAATAATTTGAAGCCCAAAAGATTTGTTTCCAGAATATATAAAGTACACCAACAAATTAATAATAAAAAGACAAACAAGACTAACAACACAGTAAAATGGGCAGAAGACATGAATATACACTTAAGGGATATATGAATGATCGCCAAGACATGAAAAAAGGTGCTTGACATCATTAATCAACAGGAAAATGAAAGTGAAAAGCCACAACTTGATAGATGTGAAGATACCACTTCACATCTATCAAAATGGTTATAATGTATAGTTTGACAATACCCAGAGTTAGTGAGGATATGGAGGCGTAGAAATTATCATATATTGCTGGGTGGAATGTAAAATGGTACAGCCACTTTGGAAAACTCTTTGTCAGTTTCTTACAGCGTTAAGCAGATGTAACTTAGCAATTCCACAATGTCCAAGAGACATGAGGGCATATATACACACAATACCTAAAGGAATATCTAGAGCAGTGTTATTTTTTCAATGGGAAAGAAACAACTCAAATTTCCATCCATAGGATAATAAACAAATTGTGGTATATAAACACAATGGAATCCATGCTGCTATAAAGACACACGCACACATATGTTTATTGCGGCACTATTCACAATAGCAAAGACTTGGAACCAACCCAAATGTCCAACAACGATAGACTGGATTAAGAAAATGTGGCACATATACACCATGGAATACTATGCAGCCATAAAAAATGATGAGTTCATGTCCTTTGTAGGGACATGGATGAAACTGGAAAACATCATTCTCAGTAAACTATCGCAAGGACAAAAAACCAAACACCGCATGTTCTCACTCATAGGTGGGAATTGAACAATGAGAATTCATGGACACAGGAAGGGGAACATCACACTCCGGGGACTGTTGTGGGGTGGGGGGAGGGGAGAGGGACAGCATTAGGAGATATACCTAATGCTAAATGACGAGTTAATGGGTGCAGCACACCAACATGGCACATGGATACATATGTAACAAACCTGCACATTTTGCACATGTACCCTAAAACCTAAAGTATAATAATAAAAAAATAAAAAAAATTAAAAATGGAATCCCATACTGCAATGATAAGGAAAGAACTACTGGCTACCAACACAATAATACACCCTGTATGAAGTGTACATAATTTACATGAAGTTCAAGAACAGAGAAAACTAATATCTGGAAATTGAATTCTGAATAGTGGTAGGCTTCTGACAAGGAGTTAAGATTAGGTTAGATGGACCGGTGGGTGAATTGCATGAGGAAATTTTTCATATGATAGAAATGTAATAGTATTACAGCCAAAATTCATTGAATTTTACATGAAAATTATTTACATAAAATTATCACATTAATAAATAAAAATAACTGTCACTGTCTCAATATATGGTTGAGTAACATTGAAAATTTTGTAGTTTGCTCTATTATTAGTTTAGGAGGAAGATCCATTTTTTTAGGGCTCTTATATGTGGTCTGTTGAAACATTTTTGCCCTCTCCTTGGATGTATATAGGAATAGGACACATTTTACTCAAAGAAGCACAGCAGAAGCTAGGCTAATGAATCTTGAAATGTGTCTGTCAGATGATAAAAAGAAATGTGTGTGCATGATCTGTGAAATACAGAAATGTTTTGTGCCATGATTTATGGTAGTACTGCATAAAAGTCTAAAGTCTTAGAGCTTCGTATTTATACAACATTAAGCCCCATTATACCTGCCTTCTAGCTCAACAGGGCTGATTATTCTTTATTGTAATTCATTTTCTTTTCTCAGTGTATAACTCTATTATCAATCACACATGATTTATCTGCTTCTTGATTCAAATCACTGTGGTATACCTGGTTCAGGTGATACCATATAGATTTTAGAATGGAAATGCATCACTCTGTGAAACAGAATTAAAGGATAGAAGAAAAAATGAAATTATTTGGAAGAAAAAGGAATGAAGATGGATAAAAAGTAGTCTATCCAATTTTTTAAGGTGTCTTCTGGTCTGTGTAAATCAGGAGAAAAATTAAATACTCATTATTTCCAGTTGGGCATCTACCTTTAAATCCATTTTAGAAACAAAATGGCCCTACCATATATTTAAGAAGCTCTCTCCTCATGTGATCACCCACTTACTGTATGAATTACAATGAACACGCTGTTCCATTAGCACATCTATAGCTGAAGCAGGTTAGAAAGAGAGAACATCTGTTCAGTCCTCACTCTTTGGCTATGGCCTATATATGATCTATGGCAAAAACAAACAAACAAATAAACAACAACAAAAAGCACAGTCAAAAGCAAGGGATAATTTCTCTAAAAGCAGCCTCTATAGGGAATTTATGGTGAGAGAGAAGCAAACAATGTCTATGCCATATATAAAAGTAGAATTCTAATCACAGTCCAGGAGTAACCACTTTGAGAAGGCAAACCACAGCTTCTACAGCAAGTATCCCCAAATGATCAGGACCTGGGCAATGGATGTTAGCTATCCTAATTTTTATCCCCTCCATCCCTGCTTCCAACTCAGGATCATCTAGGGTAAACAAATATGCTTCCTAAACCAATCACATAGAATGCTGGTTATCTCAGCTCTAGCTTTCACATAACAACAACCTCCAAGGTTTACCTAAAGCATTCCCTTTTTTGCCCTCTGCTCTGAAGCATTCCCACTTCCTTGTTTGCCTTTGAATATCTGCCAAATGCAAGCGATGGTGGCTGATTTTCTTGCTATCGCAAAACCTAAATAAGTAGGTGCTATGGTTTGAATGTGTCTCCCAAAATTCATGTGTTGGAAATTTGGTGCTCAATGCAGCACTGTGTTACCTTTGGGAGGTCATTGGGTCGTAATGGCTCTGCCCTTATGTATGTATTAATCTATTCATGGGCTAATAGATTAATGAATTAAGGGACTTTCAAGGGCATGGGCTAGGTATCATGAGAGTGGTTATTTTATAAAAGCCAGCTTGACTATCTGTAATGAGCCCTCTTGCCATGCAATGCCCTGCACCACCTCAGGACTCTGCAGAGTCCCAACTAGCAAGAAGGCCATCTCCAGATGCAGTCCTTTGACCTTAGATTTCCTAGCCTCAGAACTGTAAGAAATAAATTTCTTTATAAATTATCCAGTTGTAGGTACTCTGTTATAGCAACAGAAAATGGACTAAGACAATAGCCTATGGTCATTCTCATGTAAGTGGTCTTTGCTTATTCCCACAAGGGACAAGATAGAGCCATGGATTTCTCCCTGCTTGCCGTTCTCCTTTATTTCTTTGAGCAAGTAGGAGCTAATAACTCAATAAAGATTATTGAAAATTGTAAGAATGTTAGGAGATTTTGGAAATCAAAGAGTAGAGAAAGGGTGGCCAACAGTGCTAATTCCCACAGAAAAAGTATGTAAACTAAATAAGAAGAGAAAAGCATTTTACAGGCCATTGCTGACTGTGAAAGAGCAGTTTCAAGTGCAGTGGAAGGAAGGAAAAGCAGAACGAACTGTCTGTGTAATATAATTCAGAAGTGGGGGCATTAACTGAAGAAATGTTTATAGAACAACAATTAGCTGTTTTAAAAGGCAAGGCAAGAGAGCATTGTTTTAGGATAATGGAACACACAGACTTAGATATTGTTACTGTAGAGAATAGAGATGAGATGTTAGATTGGAATAAAATTGGAGGGAGGAGGTAGAGAAAGAAAGATAGAGAGATAAGAAGGATGCAAAGAATACCTCAAATTCAGAAAATACTCACTGCTGTAGGGGAGTAATATAAAGACCTAAACCAACCAATAGAAAACAAAAATAGATATTTACATCTGCAGGGAACCTGGGTAGGATTCGAATCTCATTAAATAATTTAACTGGTGAGATAACAGAAGCTTAGAAATTCATAGATGAAATAGGCAGTCAGATCCGGGCACAGTAGCTCACGTCTGTAATCCCAGCACTTTGGGAGGCTGAGGTGGGCGGATCACCTGAGGTCGGGAATTCAAGACCAGCCTGACCAACATGGAGAAACTCTGTCTCTATTAAAAATACAAAAAATTAGCCAGGCATAGTGGCACATGCCTGTAATCCCAGCTACTCGGGAGGCTGAGGCAGGAGAATTGCTTGAACCTGGAAGGTGGAGGTTGTGGTGAGCCGAGATCATGCCATTGCCCTCCAGCCTGGGCAACAAGAACGACACTCCATCTCAAAAAAAAAAAAAAGAAAAAAAGAAATAGGCAGTCAGAGATATTGGGGGACACCTAGAATAAATAGGGTCACAGAATTCTAAGTAAGGGAGAGTATATTTTTATCATTGCTTATTACGAGCCCTAACCCTAAACTACTGTGATTGTTCCAGAATTATTTTAGACAGGCTTTGAAGTTAGGCTAGACTCCCATTTTTAAATCCCTGCTGTGCCATTTACCATCAGTCTTATTTTAGGTAATTAATTAACACTTTGAATTCTCAATTTCTTCATCTGGAAAAGAAGAATAGTCACTGTACCTCACAGAGATAAACAGAGGCAATGAAAGTAAAATTCTCAGCATCACACCTGACTTAGAGCTGATAGTAAAAATGAGGAAATGCTTCTTGACTTGAATAAAATATATGAATACTTTTCCTTTTATTATTGTTTGGCATTTTTAGGTATACATACATACACACATACATGCACACATGGATATAAACACTCATACACCCATACATCTCAACAAGCATGTGAGAGAGGCAGGGCAAAAGTTATCTTTATTTTATATAAGAGGATTTTGAAGGTAAAGGCTATTATGTGATTTGCCCAAGGTCTTATATGCAATAGTAGAAGCCGAACTCAAACCCAGGATATCTGATTTTCTGGGGCCTTGGAAGTCCTAGATTCATGGATATGCTTATATTCTTCCAAGAAAAATTACAGGGCTGGGCGTGGTGGCTCACGCCTGTAATCCCAGCACTTTGGGAGGCCGAGGCGGGTGGATCATGAGGTCAAGACACCAAGACCATCCTGGTCAACATGGTGAAACCCCGTCTCTACTAAAAATACAAAAATTAGCTGGGCATGGTGGTGTGCGCCTGTAATCCCAGCTACTCAGGTGGTTGAGGCAGGAGAATTGTTTGAACCTGGGAGGCAGAGGTTGCAGTGAGCCAATATCACACCACTGCACTCCAGCCTGGCGACAGAGCAAGACTCCGTCTCAAAAAATAATAATAATAAAAAAAGAAAAGAAAAAGAAAAATTATGGATAAGCTTATATTCTTCCAAGAAACTTGGCGATTCTCCTAGTGGTTCTAGAAAATCTTCATTAAGTTTCAAAGAGGTAGGCAGAGTGACTGTCAAGGACAGGAGTATTCACATTTGAGCCCTGTCATATGTATATTTCTGAATGTTAGAGTCCAGGAAGATTCTTCAGGATAATTTTGTCTGATCTCTTCTTTTGCACATGATAAACAAAACAATATGTCCCACTTTGCAGCAGAAGAGCTCTTGAAGCCAGCTTCGCTAACCAATTAATTGCTAATCTTATCAATACAAAGCTTCTATTATTTGTCAAATATAATGTAAAAAATATGTTTTGCTGAGATAACTTGCCAGGAAAATAACTGATGAGAAATTGGGAAATGAGGTATAATGGAAGAATGGTATTTGTATTTACAGTTTTACATATTTATTTCTATAAATGTTTGCCATTTTAAAAAGGTGCTTCTTGTCCATTCCTGTCATTTAAAGTGCATTTATTACTGACCTATAAATGTTTGCTGACATGTACCAGTTGTATGTTCCTTACTTTGTAATTTTACATACTTGTTACAAAAATATTTAGTGATATTAAATATGGTCATTTATAGTTTTATAATGTATATATTTTGCATATTATCTCATTGAATTTTTGAAACACTTGTATAATGTAATGATTATTATTTTATACAGTTTATAAATAAAATATATTTGAAACAACCAAAAACTAATTTTTTACTAAAAACAATGAAAAGTAATTAACATGTCAGAAATGTTATACTTCGAGTATTTTGGCAAATTTAAAATATAATTTATATTTTCAAATATAAGAATTGTGAGGTTACGTGTTTTCAACTTGTTAACCTTGCTAACCTGCTAGCTACATATTTTCAACCTGCTAACCTGCTAGCTTCATGTCTATAGGAGTTTATATGAGGAGATACCAATCATATGTGTGGAATATGGATTCCAGTTACCCGTACTTGTGAGCTGTGATAAAATGTTTTCTGAAACCATGTTAGTAAGAGAAAAGGAGTTTGTTCTTCAAGGCTGAAAATGGTGGAATACAGAAAGGAAAGACAAGCTACTATAATGTGGAAAACTTTCCCTAAGTAGGACATGACTCTAATTTGATTGAAGAGATTAACATATTTAAAGAAAGAATGTATTAACCACTAGACTTAGAAAACAAAAAGGAATGAAGTAAACATGGATTTTATCCAACTAGGCACTGCTTAATATAAAGAGACATTCCTGGTCCAAGCACTTAACCTGTGCTATTCCCAGACAAGGCATATGCTTTCTGTGAACATAACATATGCCTCATTATCTTAGCCTGAGACAATTAAATATCCAAATTATATAATTAACTCATGAGATACTAATTCCAAGGTCAGAAAGCAACCTTCTGCTCAGTTCAGTTCTCTTGTTGAATGTCTTTAGAAAAGTCTTGTCTTGCACTGTCTCTTATGGTGGTCACTAGCCATAGGTTGTGAGATAGTGGCGATGGTGGTAGTCAGTGGTCAGTGGAGAGTCGGCGATTGAAGAGAGACAGAGAGGCAGCAGGATGGTGAGACAGCAAGAAGCTTGAGACAGTGGGAGGATGAGACAGCGAGAGGCAGAGATTGACAAGAGACAGCAAGACATTGATCAAAAGCTGCAGAGCTGTAACCCTGAGTCTGTATCAATCAAGAGCTGTTAACACTACAGAGCTGTCCCACTAGCCAAAGGCTCTTTTAAGAGCCATCATCCTTCACAATGGGCAGCAGAGCTAAGGGAATTGGCAAGTGGCCATAGTGGCACCTCACGTGAGACCAGCTACTCCTACCAGGAGGCCAGCAAGTCACCTGTCGCTGCACTGCCCCCTGGCATGGCAGCCAAGCCCACCCCAGCCGAGGAAACCTGGAGAGACCTTCACCTGGGTCCCACATGGAAGATCGGTCAGGGCTCTTCTAGATGGGTGAGTGTCCTCTTTGACCACCACGCCCCAACGCCCCCTCCCCACCTCCAGCAACCCACCAACCAATATTAGTTAAGCTAGGGAATAAAAGCCTTTGGCTAAGTGGTAGTTAAAAGTCCATTGTCATCTGAGTGCCCCCAAAACATGTTCTTGTCGCCCCTTCCCCCAGTCCTTTCTCCTTTGATTCCATTTTATTGCTCTGCCAGCCATGTTATTTTTCTGTTTAAAAAAGTGAATGTTTTGTGTGAAGTCTTTTTTTCTCTTTGACTCCCTGGGCAATTGTTTAAGGCAGGACAATTGATTGTGAGAGGTCCCCCATTGTGTGGACTTATGGAGGCCAGAGTCATGTTGTTCTGTGGCTTCAACCAGGCCTTTGGGGTTCACTGTTGGATACCTCCCTGATGCTCCAGGGATTTTGGCATTTGGTTGGTCCTCAGATTCTCCAGGGTTTCTGGCATTTGGTGTTGGGACCCTGCTTGGCTGATGCTTGGGTATTCTGGGTTTTGGGCTTTTGGTATTGTTGGCCAGCTCTTGGGTGCTCCTGGGTTTTCAGCATTGGCATTCCTTCTAGGATTGTGTGTTGGAGGCCCACCCTGGGGGAATCTTAGTCTTGCCTTTTCTTTTTTTCTGCCCTAAAGTTATCATTTCTATAACAGCATTTTCTTTTCTTACTATCACTTTATTTACTTTTCCTTATTGCTTAATAAAAATACTTCTTTTGTTGTATTTCTTTCACCAGCAAATGCTTATAATCCACTTTCATAACACCTTGATATCTATACTTACACCTTCTCTGCAGGAAGTGAGAATCTGAAAAGGGAAAAATAGCAAGGGCCTACTTGTGTTCCCTCTTTCTAGACTTAGAAAAACTTCTGTGTCCAGTAAAAATCCTTGTTAGTCATGGGGACAATGATAAGCATTATAGGGGAATCGCGCTGGGTATCTTTTAGGCTATTGGAGCAAATTCAAGTTTGGCTTAAAGAAAAAGAAACTTGCTTTATATTGCAACATTGTGTTTAATCTCAATTAGAAAACCAACAGATTTGGCTTAAACATGGTTCTGTAAGTGATAATGATATTTCACAATTGGACTTATTCTGTAAAAAAGAAGGAAAATAAAAAGAAGTCCCTTATGTACAGGTTTTTGTGGCCCTTTACTGGTTCATGTTGCTTCCGATCACTAGGAAGCTGCACCTAAGGGATCTCCTCCTAGCTACTCCCTTTAGAAGGCCTACACCCTCCCCAGAATCTCTTCAGTCCTCCAATTCTGGGTAGCGGAGTCCAACTAGATCTCTAATGAAGGATCCCACTGCAAGATCATCAGGCATCCCTTCTCCCTTATCCATAGCCTCAGCCTATAATAGACCTCACTGCCCAAGAAAGTAGCTCAACCAGTACCACCAGGAATGAGGCCCCATATCAGCCCCTAAAGTCAAAGCTGTGTTAAATTTAGGAGGCAGCTGATGGAAATGGGGCAACACTTGGAGTACATGTGCCATTTTTATGTCTAATTTGGCTTTATACAAGAAAAAATTTGGCCAGTTTTCAGAGAACCCAGAAAAATTTATGGAGGAGTTTGTTAATCTATGTTCTTCGATTTAACTTGTCAGGACTTACAAATATTGTCATCTGCTTCTGTGCTGTGAGAAAAAAGAAGAGGAAAAAGTATGTGGTTAAGCCAGTCAATTATGACAAGGTTAGAGAAATAGCTCAGGGAAAAGTCATTCAGTTGAGGTACTCAGGAAATGTGCTAAAACAGACCCAGACTCCCCAGAAGGGCAAGCTCTCCCGGGTATACATTTTATTAATCTGCATCTAACAACAGAAGGAAGCCACAAAAAGCAGCAGTGGGACCTCAAACCCCTATAAGCCAACTCTAAACATGGCATTTAAAGTGTGCAACAATAGGAACAGGGCAAAAGGGTTGATAAAACAAATAGCCCAAAGGTGCAAATATTAGCCAATACTTTAAGCCCGCTGCCCTCTCAGGGTTACCCATTTTGAGAAAGTATTGTGGAATCAGTGAGATGCTCAAAAGAGGCCCTGACTTGCCAGCCCGTGGGCCAGAATTAGTATGACTACTACTGTAAGCCAGAGGGCTATTGACGATGAGAATATCTTGATTGTCCCTGGCGAGAGACAAAAAAGCACCCCATCAATTCTAGAGTTAATCATCTTCACTAGCCCAGAGAGTTGCCTTGCTCAAGTAAGTTTACCAGGGTCTCTGACCCTTGACGTGATAAACAGCTTTCCACAGTGGAAGACAAGTGGCCACTTGAATATTTTTGTTCAGTGTCACCACTGTTGGGTGACTTCTACAGAGGCTCAGGAACTCCAAAATCTCCCTTTGAGCAACACAGTTCACCTGCTTCCTTCCTTATTTGATGTTATAGGACCCCCTTCTCTGCCTCTGTCTTCCATACCTACTGGGACAAACATGATTTGGACAGGTAGATGAATCTCAGTTTTGTAAATAATTTGAAATCAGTTGTCATTTCTAGGGGGTTTTATTTAATTTGTTTAGGTGTATATGCAGATATTGTGATGTGCATTGTGTCTAGCAGGTTGTCAAATGGCTTTTAAATAAATTATCACTCATAAATTGAACAAGACTAGTCTAAACTTATTAGTTTGAAGAGAATGTTGTATCTTCTAAAATTTAACAAGATTTTTATCTATGTAAATCACTGATGTTCATGGGCTTTAAGATGGTTAAAATGGCTTTAAATGGTGAATAGGTTTGCATAGTATCTTGCTTCTTGTAGGTGGTCTAGGTAAAACTGAAAAAAATTAAATACATGTGAATGGAATACACATAAACAGTGAGGTTTTGTATAGTAAAAGTCTCAAAATTATAAAATGGTTCTCATCTATAGAATACCAATGTCTGGTGGGAAGTTCAGGACTTCTTTCCTAGGTTTATATAAAATGTGTCAAAGAAGATGTATTCTTTATTGGAATAAAAAAACTTTTGTCTAATTCAGAAGTTATTAAAAGGTTGGTTCAAAATATGAGGGAACCAATGCATAGAAGAGAGACATAAAGAAAGTTATGAATAGAAAATATATTTTTTTGCAAGGAAGGATATGAAGAAAGAGTAATTTTGTATGAGTAAGGATCTTATATAGTAAATTATTTCCTACAATTTAATTGAATATTTAAGAAAGAAGTAGTATAAGACAAATCAAAAATTTCAAGCATGTTATGGATGGTCAGTGTAAGTCATGATAAGATTCATTAAAAGAGGATTTATGAAATAAATTTTGTGTGTGATTAAGCTAACTATAATAAAGTATAAAAGGAGTATAAACTAATACACGTGTTCAATTTACCATTCAGAGAGCCTGAATTAGTTCTTTATATTCAGTAAAAATAATATGAATGCTGAATTAAGTGCACTACTGCTGAGTGAGCAACTGGGGCCAGTAGCCCATTGGATGAGGCAGTGATGAAGAAGAATCACATGTCTTATATCACCCTACATGCTTCTTTTTCTCCCCCACCCATTATTCATGCAATGATCCTGCTACTAAGGAGCTAAGGTTGGCATTTACTGCCAATTTTTTGGAAGGCAGGCACATCATTGAAGGATTCGTGGAAGAAACGAAGCTTGAAGGCAGCCATTTTCTTCATTGAACATAGGAATTAATTCATTGCTGTCTCTTTCACAGCAAAAAGAATTAAATAAGACAAGCAGGGAGGGCAATGCCCTAGAGTGCAAGATCAGCTTATCAACTTTGATAAACTGGATGGGATAGCAGTTTATTAAGGGTATCCCACCCAGTTTATTAAGGTTAATAAGCTGATCTCGATTGTTGTTTTTGTTTTTTGTTTCCAAAGAAGAGCAATTTTGACAGACAAGTTTCTAGATCTCACCAGTTTATAAGGGTATCCCATCCAGTTTATTAAGGTTAGTAAGCTGATTTTTTACAGTCTAGAATGCTTGGTTTTTCTTATGGGTAACAGCCAGCTAGTCCTCCCTCACATTCCTTCAATTATACCATGGGCATGGACAATTGAAGAGTGACGTCAAAAGGCTTTTCTGGTAGAGGTGCCAAGTTTCAGGAAGTGCCAAGTTTCAGGAAATGCATGGAAGCAGAAAGGCACAGACATGTTCAGGAAATAATGAGTTTCGGACTCTGAGAAAGATAACAGAGTTCACGTAGAAGAGTTAAGGGACATAAAGGTGTAGAAATAAAATCAGACAACCTAAGGTGAGAAAAATATCTGAAAGAGCATCAAACTCAAATCTCTGTCCTATGCAGATATCATTTCTGCCTCTTCTACATCTTTAGCATCCTGAAGTAGGGGTATTTCTGATTCAGCATGAAGACTTCCAGGGAAAGACTGTAACTACTCTAGTGGAATCATGGTTTTTTCTTTTGGTTTGTTTTTAAGTAGCATTTCTATTTCTTATTTTCAATTACTTGGGAGCAGATAGTAAACACAAAGTTAAGGTGTTCAAATTGGGGAGACATTTCTTTTTCCTAAGGCTATGCCTTAAGAAAAAGAGCAGAAACATAGAAGAGGTAAGGAGAAACTAGAAATGTGTATAGCATTTGAACAATATTGAATAGTGAAAATACAGGAATTAAATGTTAATCCAAAGTGGTAAGCCCTGTTTAACAAAAGCAGTTTGAATTATGTAAAAATGATGACACATTTCATTTTTAAATGGCTGGATTTAAACTTAAAGTGGGCATACAAGGGAATATACAAGAAATCAAATGTCACCTACCTTTGGTCCGTTGCAACAAAACCCACATAAAGCCCAGCTAAATCAGAATACAGGTTGAGAAAATTGGGGAAATTTTATTAGTGAATTTTGTAATGTTTTAATTATTATTTTTTTACTTATGGGCTTTTGACAATGAAATTAGCACTTTCTAAATATTTATTAAAGATGTAGTAGCTTTACTAAAGAAAGGAAGGATGAAAGAGAAAAAGAAAGGAGATAAATAAGGAAGAGAGAAGGGAGGAAGGGAAGGAGGGAGAAAGAAGGAAAAAAAGAGGAAGGAAGGAAGGAGGGAAGGAGGGAGGGAGGAAGGAAGGAAGGGAGGGAGGGAGGAAGGAAGGGAGGGAGGGAGGGAGGGAGGAAGGAAGGGAGGGAGGGAGGGAGGGAGGGAGGAAGGAACAGAAAGAAGGAAAGGAAAAAAGGAAGGAATACCAGGGTGTTTGCTTAGAATTGTGAATGAAAGCATAGAATAAGAAAGCAGTTGGTCCTCAGTTATTATAACACATAGTAGTGTCATTGTCAGGGCCTAGATTGATCACAAGCCCTTAAGAAAATGAGAAATTGTTTTAGTTTCCAAAGAAGTCGAGAGCAATTTTGAAGACAAATTTCTAGACCTCACTATATTCTACTGTTGTAACTAAATACAGGCATAACAAGTCTTGTGTTGTATAGAAGGCTTGTAGGGAAACCTATTTTCTCCAGGCTTATCTTTTTTATTAGATGTTTTGATACATTATTTATTTTTATAGTTGCTGGTATATACAGAGTTTGGGATATATATCCCAAAGATAAAAACTGCATTTTTGACTTCTTTGGATTTATAGGTTTCACATTCTGGATATAAATACAAACTGTTTGGACACAAGTGCATGTATTATTTTCTTATCTTGTCAGTTCACCCTTGCCTCAACTGCACACATTTCATAACTGGTGGAACAGGTAAAATATTATGGTTCTAATGATATCTTGGATGTGTCAGCTGGTTGGTTAAAAAAGAAAAAAATCTAAGGACTGTCTTTCCCCAAATTATTTGTTGTTGTGTGATGCATGCTTAAATTCAATTATGATGAATTAAAATCTTACACAAAGAACAGAATATATCTGTTCTCTTACCTTTTTTCTATGCATGGAGCTTAGAGTAAGCTCTTGGACAATAATAGTGGTCTTACAATCTAATGATTTAGGAATGATAGTTCTACGCATAATTCCAAAACCTGAAGAGCAAAGTTCTGAATATGAGATGAATTAACAACTGATTTGTGAACCAACAGCCTCTTCTTGCCCAAGTCAGTAGTAGGTTGTGTTTACAGAATCCACTGGTTCTTTCTCAGCCATCTTTCTCCTTAACACCTCTCTAGTTCTTGGAATGTATGACCTTCTCTTATTTCTTTTCCCAAATTCTGGGAACATTTATGTGTTTTCCATGATACCTCATTATGCTTGCTCTCTTCTGGGCATATGGGTAGCTTATTCTTTGATTCTTTGTTTAACTCTACTTTTATCACCCAGTCCTTAAATATTAGAAAACTCTAAGAATCTGTTTCTACTACCAGTATTTTTCCTCTCAGAGTTATATCCCAAAGGTAAAAACTACGTTTTGACTTCTTTAGATTTTAGTCTCTGAATTTAAACACAACTACTTGAATAAAAATGCATTCAATTATCCTTACTGGCTAGTACATCCTTGCCTCAACTGGACACATTTCACATAAAGGTGGAACAGGTGAAATAGCTTGGTTCTTGAGAACTGTCACCAAGTTTAGTTTGATATTCTAATACATGATCTCAGGAATTATACTTTTGAAGCTTAGAGAGTAAAACCTTTCCAACCTATTTAAATATTTCTTGCATAGCTCTTCCCTTCAGAAGTAATTATTCTATCTGTACATCCTGAAATTAGTTCAGATTCTCTTGCTGAGCTATATGTATTCTTTGACAGAGCCACAATGACATTTCACGATCTCTAACAGATTTCTGTGCCTGTTATTTGGAACTAGATGTTAAACACTTCCCTGGATGGTTTTAACTACAATGATTAAGTTTAACATCAAAGTGCCCCTACAGAAGCACAGTCTGAGACTGAGAAGAAAAGTGTCTTTTTTCACCAAGCTGTACCTGCTAAGATGAAATCTATATCAGTAGAGTTCCACGTAATTCCATTCTTGGTATTGTATTGCAGTTGCAGATTTTCTCTTTTTCCATCAACGTGTCCCCCAAAGCATAGGAGATTGTGTGTGCCTTCAGGGAGACCCAGGGCAGGGTCTGAAGCAGCCCAGCACAAACAAGTGTCTTTGAAGTCACATATTTTATTTTAAAACTTCCTGGGAAATTTGCTTTCTATTCTATAATGCATTTCTGTTTTCTAAAAATAAATAGAGTATGTTAAATTATTCAGCTTGCAGTGAAGTTGAGTATATAGACAAAATGTGTTTATACTAGAACAGTTTTATATGCCCTTAGAGATAAGAGCACACAACCAGAAAGCCCAGGCTGATAGCACTCCCTTGAAGAAAGGCAGTATTTAAAAAATCATAGTGAGAAGTTCTCACAACAACTATTATGAACAGACCTGTTATCTATGAATGACACTAAGTTCTACAGATCTCCTTAGTGAAACAAACTTTGTTTGGCATTTTTCATGGGGATTAATTCTAAGCAAGATGATATGAACATTTAAAAATTTATTTCTTTGCTAGACAAATGTATTCCTTGTGGATCATCATAAACAAAATCAGTGAAGTTAGTGTATTTCATCATCCCATGGATTGTTACCTTGAAATTAATCTTTAAGTGCCTGGAACTATTCTTACTAAGAACTACATATCAAAGACTATCAGCTTACCATTACATTCTAAGCTAACCAATAGAATGTAAGTTACTTGATACCAAAAATCTAAGCCTTTATTCATTTTACTTCTCATTGTGCCCTGTATTCTAGATAAATGTTTATTTTGTTAAATATTTCAATACCATGGAATAAATGTTAAGTTTTTAAGAAAGGATCTAGTAAATGTGCAATATTCTACACATTTTGGCATCATGATATTAACATTTTCCCTACTTAAAAATATACATAGAAAATACAAACATAGGGAAATCTTACTATAGTAATTCCCTAAGTTAGTTCTTTAGTACATAGTATTCTTATTTAAAATGCTTTGTTCAAATAGAAATTAAAGCAAATATTTAAAGCCTTGTTTTTCATTGAAACAAAATTTATATAAAAGTAAAATGCAAGCATCTTAAAACTACAATTCAGTAATGTTGGTTAAGATATGCACCCATGTAACAAACACACACCTCATAAATATTAAAACTTACCTCTTTATTTTTTCCCAACATCTTATCATAAAAATTTTCAAATATTAAGAAAAGTTGAAATTTAGAGTGAATATTCACATACCTCCTAGTTTCAACCATTAAAATTTTACTATTCTTGCTTTTTCACACATATATCTACTTGACCATCCTTCAATGCATCTCTTAATCTAATATTTTAATGCATTTGAAGTAATGTTTCTGATACCTTTTAAAATAAGTGGCAGACACCAGTATACTTCTACCTAAACAATTCCTCACGGATTTTATAAACTATAGAATTGAAAATTTGCTCAAAATTTTTGTTGTTTTACATGTCAAATTTACATACAATGAAACGCATAGATCTTAAGAGTACATTCACTGAGTTTTGACAAATATATACAAAATCCTGTGGAATCCCAACCCCATCAACACACAGAGCATTGACGTCTTCTCAGAGTGTTTCCTCATACCTTCTTACAGTCAATCCAAATTCTAATCCCACTGAAAAAATTACTGTCTTGATTGTCTGGCATACTTTATATTGCCTATTTATTGCATATTTCCATATGATTATTCTCTTTAGGGTAAAACTTCTTACACTTACTGTAATATGTTTGAGATTTATGTATGGTATTCTGTATATCTGTGGTTTGCTCCTCTTTATTGCTGAGTGGGATTCTATTGTATTAGTATATCAACACAATTCACCTATGGATGGACATCTGTACCATTCTATTTTGGATATTAAAATAAAGCTGCTGTGAATACTGTTATACAATATTTTTGATGACATGGTTTGTAATTGGGGGGTAAGCACCTAGGTAAAATTTCTGGGTCATAAAATTAGTGCCTGTGCCTTTTTAATTTTTGTATAAAATACGAAAGAATTCCCAGAACATTTTGCAAGCTGTTATCATTTTGCACTGCCATCAGCAAGGCATGACAGTAAGAGATTTATTGTTTCATGTCTTTGCCAACATTTGTTGGTGTTAATATTATTCATTTTAGCCATTCTGTTATGCATATGTATCATTATGTTTTTAACTTGCATTTACTTGATGACTAAATGAAGTTGGAGACTTTTCATATCTTGCTCATCACTTATACATCTTCTTAAGTGAAGTGTATGTTGAAATATTTTGCACATTTTTACTGGATTATTTGTCATTTTAATATTGAGTTATAGGAGTAATTTGTATGTAGTGAATAGTGGTTCTTTGTCAGAGAGATATTTTGCAAATATTTTTCCCAGTTGTGGCTTATGTATTCTTGCTTATGTATTCTTTCATTAACAGTATATTTTGGTGGGCAAAGGGTTTTAATTTTAATCAAACCTAGTTATCTATTTTCCTTTGCTTAACTTAGTCCATCCTACATACCATGCATACAAAGTAACTAAAAATAAATCTAAGATCTAAATGTAAGAATGAAAATCCTAAAAGTCCTAGGAGAAAAATTAGGAGAAAGTTTTCATGTCCCTGGGTTAGGCTAAAAGTTTTTAGATACACTACCAAACACATAATCCATTTAAAAAGTGATAAATGAGATTTTGTCAAAATTAAAATGTTCTGCTCCTTGAAAACACTATTAAGTGAACAATAACATAAACCACTTCTTAGGAGAAATTTGTAAATCACATATCTCATAAAGAACTTATATCTGAATATGAAACAAACTCTCAAAACTAAATAATAAGGAAACGACCTAATTTTTAAAATGGACAAAAGTTTTGAATAGGCATTTTACCAAACAATGTATATGAAAGATTAATAAAACCATCAAAATGTGATCAATTAATTTGCAATTAAAATCAAAATTTAAGACCATGCCATACCTACTAGAAAGATTTTTGTTGTTGTTGTTGAGATGGAGTTTTGCTCTTGTTGCCCAGGCTGGAGTGCAATGGCATGATCTTGGCTCACTGCAACCTCTGCCTCCCAGGCTCAAGCATTTCTCCTGCCTTGGCCTCCTGAGTAGCTTGGATTACAGGTGCCCGCCACCATGCCCAGCTAATTTTTGTATTTTGAGTAGAGAAGGGGTTTCACCATGCTGGTTGGGCTGGTCTCAAACTCCTGACCCCAGGTGACCCACTCACCTCGGCCTCCCAAAGTGCTGGGATTACAGACGTGAGCAACCTGGCCAGCCGAAAGATTTTAACTAGAAAGCTAATAAAACTAAGTTATGAAAGGATGTGGAAAAATTAGAACTCTTATTTATACATTGCCAGTTAGTGTAAAATATTACAATCAATTAAAAAATTTTTGACTATTCATTATAAATTAAATATTCAGCTACCACAAGACAATCTATTCTAATCCATCATTTCTACCCAAATAAATGAAAGCAGATGTTCATACAAAATACTTGTATCCAAACATTCCTAACAGTTTTATTTTTGTTAGCCAAAATCTGGAAACAACTCAAATGTTCATCAAGTGAAAGGATAAACAAAATGTGGAATATCCATACAACGCAACACTATTCAGCAATGAAAAGGAACAAACTATTGATACATGCTGCAACACAGATGGACCTCAAATTTGTTATGCTAAGTGAAAATAGCCAGATGTAAAATTCTACATTTTATGTCATTCCATTTACATAGTATTAGTAGCAAACGCAACAATATAAAGACACAAAGAACATCAGTGGTCACTTGGGTCTCATGATAGATATAGGGTCTGCCTGTAAAGGTTCATCAAGGAATTTTGGGTGTCACCAGAATTTCATAGCCTTGACTGTGATAACAGTTGCCCAATTCTTTTCAGTAAAAGTCATCACATTATACAATTATGATGGATACATTTTATGATACATAAATGATATCTAGTAGAGCTGTTTAAAAAGTTCAAAGAAAACAAGAGGATAGAAAAGAAGTTTACCACTGAAGTTCAAATAATATTCAACCCCTGTATTCCAGGGCTCTAAGACTTTTATTCATTTTTCCTTTTAAGTGTGAGTCCCTCAGTGGACAAAGATGGTGGAAGTCTTTTTTGTTTCCCACTGTGTGGAAAACAAAATAAAGTAAGAATTCCAACTATATAATTCTCAACAGAGATTAGAGAACAAGCAACAGATGGCAAAACTATATATTTATGTGTATATATATATAAAATATAAAACATTATATGTACAATATGTATGTATAATCTCTATATACATATATATAGAGAGAGTTTTTATTTAAAAGATCATTTGATAAAATCCAAACTTTAAACATGGAATAGATGAATCCCCAGAAGACTTCAGTAACTGACTTCAAGATATTTTTAAATTTTACATTGGATTGGTCACAACTGATAAAAATTGTTCCTTATCCTCTCTTTTTGTAAGTAATCTAAGACCTAAATGAGAATTTGGTCAGAAGACTAAATTGGGATGGAAAATTATAGATCTGGTATATCTCTATCATGTAACAGGATATTTCCAAAGGGACCTAAAAAACTGGCATTTAAGACAAACATATGGCTTCTCAAATAAATAACTGATCCCCAATAGAAAAATAATCCAAAATTTCTACATCATCTAAGACCTAAGGGCCTATTGATAAGTTTACTTTCAGACACTGTAATGAAACATTTTATTGAGACAGCTAGTATCAATATTAACACAAAAATGTGCCAATTCCCCCAAACCTACTCAATGATGCTGCTTTGAAGAAGACATTTAGCATTCAATAACTGCCTATCCCTTTAACTTTCAAGAAATTACTCAACAAAAATGGCATTTTCTTGTAGATGTGGTAGCCATTATTTTAATCATAAATTTCACTATTATAGAAAGGCAGATCCTTTGTTCTACTCTCACTTGAATAGTATGAATTTCTAATAATTTCAACTCTATCTTTATGTATAAATCTTTAACTGTCCTGCTGTGGCCGTTATCACCAGAGAACTTCTTTCTCTTTTAAGAAACTACCCTATCAAATTTATTATCAAATTTATACACAGAGATTTACTGTACAACTAAAACTGCCAAAAAATGTTTAACTGAAAGACTGTGAACAGAGTTCCCAGAATATTTTATACCTTTAATTGTTTTATAGCTGATATTTTAATATTTGTTTTCCTAAAGTAAATATTAGAAAATCATTGATCAGCAATTAAGAATTAGATAATCTTACAAAATATTTATGAACAAATGAATGTATTAATATTGTTAAAAATATAAGTTAAACAGGTTAGCATTCAGGTTGATATTTTTAGTTATATAACTAGCAAATTATATATTATATTATACAACTATATTATATATTATATATAATTATATTATATAACTAGGAATTACATAACTAAAGAAAGTAACAAATTTGTTACTTTCTGAAGTTACAAGTAGCATAATCTTTCTCCTCAAAACTTGAGGAGTACACAGATCTATCTTATTTTAATAGAAAAGAAAATAATCATCCCTAATACTTGTGTGCATAATACTTATTTTACCAGTAACCAAATTATAAAGTTATATGTTTGTTCAAGATTTACAAGCATAATCCCAGCACTTTGGGAGGCTGAGGCGGGTGGATCACGAGGTCCAGAGATCGAGACCATCCTGGCTAAACTGGTGAAACCCTGTCTCTACTAAAAATACAAAAAAAAAAAATTACCCAGGTGTGGTGGTGGGTGCCTGTAGTCCCAGCTACTCGGGAAGCTGAGGCAGGAGAATTGCATGAACCCAGGAGACAGAGCTTGCAGTGAGCCGAGATCGCCCAACTGCGCTCCCCAGCCTGGGCGACAGAGCGAGATTCCGTCTCAAAAAAAAAGATTCACAAGCAATTAAAATATATATTCCTCACTTTTCTGTAGTGCCTAGTGCAAATATGATATATCACCTAGTCTCTTCTACAAAATTCTCCACGGTAATACATGCAATTGACATTTTTTGGTTTCTTATTGTATACAGATAGTCAATATTTGCCTTGGGAAAAGTTATTATATAGATAGTAATGGTTCAAGGCTTTACCAAGGGACATCTTATTTCTTTCAGGCTTTAAGTTAGAACTCTGAAATTATAAAGTTTCCTTCTGTGTCTATTTCAAGCTGATACTTTAATCTTTCCAAGTTATACATATTTGGATAGTTCTAAAATGGATTCCATACATTTGTTGATTGAATTAGCTAAGTTTCTGAGGAAAAATTTTAGTATTTTAAAAATAGTTCATTATTTGAAAGATATTGGAAAAAAATTACATAAAGACAAACCTATGAATATTCAAAATTGTACAAACATTTTTTAAAAAGACAGTATAGAACATATCTAAGATCGAGTGTTGTAGACAATAAGTTTAAAACTTATCTGAAATAATGAGACCCATATATGTTTTGTTCCGTGGAACTCAGAAATCAACAGTGCCTTCAATTACTTCACAATGCCACCTCAAAATCACATGAATTATGTCTTCCACATAATCAAAAACATTGATTGAATGGTGACAAACTCAAAGCTTTCCCACTGAGATCAGAAACAAGACAAAGATGTCCCTTCTCGCCACTCGTTTTTTTTATATCATACTAGAAGCCTTAACTAACGTAATAATAGAAAAAAAAGGAAATAAAAAGAAATAAAATGGATATAGGTTGGAAAGGAAGAAATAAAAGACATAATTACCTTTGTAGAAAATCTGAAATAACCTACAAAAATGTTTTCAACTTACACAAAATTATAGCCAAATTGCTAGATGCAAGATTAATATACAAAAGTTAGTCAATTTCCTATATAGTACAATGAACAAATGCTCGTATTTGGCAGTAAATTTCTATATACAATATCAAAGGCATGATTCATAAAGAAAACAGTAAGCTGGACTTCATTAAAATTAAAAATATCTGCACTACAAGAGACATTTTCAAGAGCATGAAAAGACAATCCACATAATGGGAGAAAATATTTGCAACAGTCATATCTGATAAAAGACTGTTATCCAAAATATACAAATGACTCCTAAAACTCAACAATCAGAAAACAGACAAACTGATTTTAAAATGGACATGAGAACTTAACAGACACCTCACCAAAGAGATATATCAAATAAGCTTATGGGAAGACGCTCTGTATCTTGTCATCAGCAAAATGCAAAGTAAAACAACAGTAAGATACCACTGCACACCTGTTAAAGTGGCCAAAATTTAGAACACTGACAAAACCAAAGGATGAGAGGATGTAAAACCAATAGGAAGTATCATTCATTGCCACTGGGAATGCAAACTGGTACAGCCACTTTTGGAGATAGTTTGAAGATTACTTAAAAAACTGAACATATTCTTACCATGTGACCCAGCAACTGCACTCTACAATATTTCCCAGAAGGAGTTGAAAAGTTATGCATGGACTTATGTCCATACAAAAACCTGCATAAGGAAATTTATAGAAGTTTTGTTTATAATTGCCAAAAGTTGGAACAACCAAGCTCTCCTTTAGTAGTTGAATGGATAAATTGCAGTACATCCAGATAATGGAATATTATTTAGCCCTAAAAAGAAATTCGCAATCAAGCCATAAAAAGACATGGAGGGAACTCAAATACATATTACTGAGTGAAAGAAACTACATACATGCATACTGCTAACTGAAAAATACTACATAATGAATGATTTCATCTAGATAACATTCTAGAAAAGGCAAAACAGTGGAGACAGTAAAATGATCAGTGCTTACTAGACATTGGGGGAATGGAGGAATGAATAGGCAGAGTATAAAGGATTTGGGGAGCAATTAAATGACTGATTGACACTATAATTGTGGTGACTATAAATTTGTCTAAACCTACCAAATATACAACACTGAGAGTAAACCATGGTGCAAACTATGGACTCTGAGTGATAATGATGTGTCAGCTGTAATAAATGTATCATTCTGGTAGGAGATGTTGACAGTGAGATAGGGTATGCATTTAAGGATTAGGGGGTATATGCACATGTATCCTGGAACTTAAAATAAAATTAAAAAAAAATCTCTGCCCCTTCCTTTCAATTTTACTATGAACCTAAAACTAAAAAATCAAAGCTTATTAAAAATAACAATTTGTGTGTTGGAGGAAATTAGGAAACATATGACTCATAAAAAATATATAATACAAAAAATGCTATGTCTATGAAAGTTCAGCTTAGATCATGTTCTAGAGGCATTTTCTCAAGACCAATTTTTCTTATAGTCTGTCTATTGATCCAATATGCAAAGGATATTCTTCCTGAGAACAATTGCAGCTTCTGCTAAATTTACTGAAGAATTCTCAGACCTTTCACCTAGTTTATTGAATCTTACAGTGCCATATGACTTAAAATTTGAATATGCCAAAAAATAATATTTAGCAATTATTAAGTCATTAGAAATAATGTTACTTGACCATTCTTACATAACAGTCCCCTGATGTAATTTTCATCCAGCAGTATTTTAATCCTTAATCTTATGAAATGAAAATGTATGATTGTGGTTTGTAATTTGGAAACCATCAATGCCCAGTGTATTTGGAAATCTTATTCAAATTATTGATACATGCAGCTATTTGAATGAATCTTAACTGCATTGTGCCTAGTGAAAAAAATCCAACCATAAAAGGTTATTATACTGTATACTGCATTATTTGTCTTATACAACATTCTTGAAATAACAAAATTCTAGAGATCAAAAAATAATTAGTCATTAGCTAGTGGTTCAAGATGGGAACAGCAGTTAGGTAGAAAAGTGGCTTCTAAAAGATAGCATGAGGAATTTTTGTTGTGATGTAACTGTTTCATATGTTAACTGTGATAGCAGTTACACAAATGTGCACATATGCTAAAATTACTTGGAACTAAATATACAAATACCCACAAATTAGGGCATATAAAATGGTGAAAAGGTGAATGAGTTTAGTGGATTGTATCATGGTCAATTTTCTGGTTTAATATGATATCATAGCTATGCAAGATGCTAGCAGAGGGAGAAACTGAGGGAAAGTTACTGAAGATATTTTTCACAGCTGCATGTGAATCTAAAATTATCTCAAATCATTTATTTAAAAAAACAATTGATCATATAAGTGCAGGTATAATTCTGGGTACCCTTTTGTTTCATGGATCTATTTGCTATCCTTATGCCAATAAACTGTTTAGATTACTGTAACTTTATTGTAAGGCTGGTAATCGTGTAAGGCAAGTTTTCCAGCATTGTTTTTCTCTTTCATTGTGTTATTCTAGACCTTTGGATTCACTGTGTAAATTTCAGAATCAGCTTTTCAATCTTTTTTTAAAAGTCTCACCCAATTTTTATTGGAGATTGAATTGTATTTAAAGATCACTTAAGGATAATTGGCATTTTATCAAACCATCCTTGCATCCCAGGGATAAAATCTACTTGATAATGGTGGATTAGCTTTTAGCTTTTTTTTTTTTTTTTTTGAGATGGAGTCTCACTCTGTCACCAGATTGGAGTGCAGTGGCATGATCTTGGCTCACTGCAACCTCTGCCTCTCAGGTTCAAGTGATTCTCCTGCCTCAGCCTCCCAAGTAGCTAGGACTACAGGCACTTGCTACCACTCCGAGCTAATTTTTGTATTTGTAGTAGAGACAGGGTTTCACCATGTTGGCCAGGATGCTCTCGACCTCTTGACCTCAGAATCTGCCCTCCTCTGCCTCCCAAAGTGCTGAGATTACAGGTGTGAGCCACTGTGCCCGGCCAGTGGATTAGCTTTTTGATGTGCTGCTGGATTTTGTTTGCTAATATTTTGTTCAGGATATTTTCATCTAAGTTCATCAAGGATATCATCCTGAAGTTCTTTTGTTGTGTCTCTGTCAGGTTTCAGTGGCAGAATGATGCTAGCCTCACAGAATGAGTTAGAAAGGAGTCCCTCCTCCTCAATTCTTTATAATAGTTTCAGTAGGAATCGTACCAGCTTTTCTTTATACATCAAGTAGAATTCAGCTGTGAATCCATCTGGTCCTGGGCTTTTTCTGATAGGTAGGCTTTTTATTACAGATTCAATTTGAGAACTCAAAATTGGTCTGCTTAGACATTTAATTCTTTCCTGATTCAACCATAAAAGGCTGTATGCTTCCAGAAATTTACCCATTTCTTCTAGATTTTCTAGTTTGTGTGCAAATTCCCTCAGTCTTTTTTGTCTGAAAAGTATTTTATTTTTCAGACTTTGCTTATGAATAATAAGTATTCAAAAGTATTGTATTTTTCAAACTTGCTTATGAAGCTTAGTTTGGCTGGATATGAAATTACTGGCTGTAATTTTTTTCTTTAATAATGCTGAATATAGGATCCCAATCTCTTCTGGCTTGTAAGGTTTCTGATGAAAGGCCTGTTGTTCGCCTAATGGGAGTTTCTTTTTAGGTCACTTTCCCTGCTCTCTTGCTGGCTTTAACATTATTTCTTTCATTTCGACCTTGAAGAATCTGATGTCTATATGTATTCAAGATGGCTGTCTTATATAGTATCTCACAGTAGTTCTCTGCATTTCCTAAATTTGAAGTTAATTTCTCTAGTAAAGTTGGGAAATTTTTCATGGATGATATACTCAAATATGTTTTCCAAGTTGTTGCTTTCTCTCCCTGTCTTTCAAGGATGCCAGTGAGTGGTACATTTGGTCTTTTTACATAGTCCCATATTTCTTGGAAGCTGCTCAATCTTCTTTAGTGTTTTTTCCTTATTTTTGTCTGACTGAATTATCTCAGGGAACCAGTGTTTGAGTGCTGACATTCTTTCCTATATCATGTTTAATTGTATATTATAAGTGATATAAATACATGATGTTTTGTTTATTCAGCCATAAAAATAAATGAAGTACTGAGAAATGCCACAACATGAATGAACATTGAAATCATGTTAAGTGAAAGAGATCAGTCACAAAAGTTCACATATTATGTGATTCCATTTCTATGAAATGTCTAGATTAGGTAAATCCATAAAGACAAAAAACAAGATTGTTGCTACCAGGCGTTAAGGCAAGGGGTAATGGGGAGCAACTGCTTAGTGGGTACAGAGTTTTTTCTTAGTGAGATGAAAATGTTTTGGAATTAGATAGAGGTGACAGTTGCACAACATTATGAATGTGATGCAGGACAGTTTTAAAATAAACACAACTGCCACACAGAGGAAATTTTAAAGCTCACTCTACTGGGATTGTGAGCCCCATATTTGGGGCTTAGCGCAAGAGGGTTCTTTGCTTTGCCAAGGAAAAAATTCAAGGGTAAGCTGGTGGTCTTAGGTGGCTATCTTTTATTGAACAGTATTGCTTCTTGAGGAGCAGGATTAACTCATAGGCTGTGCACTCAGAGTCAACAATGTGCAGGCTCTTGGCAACTGCATTTACACTCATGTAAACTCACTTTCAGTCACATGCAGATTAAGGGGCTGAGCAGTCCGAATTAAGGTGTGAATTACTTAGAACTTTCTACAAAAGGGGCAGTAACTTTGGGGTGGTTGCCATGGCATTCATAAATTGTCATGGTGCTGGTGGGAGTGTCTTATGTCAATGAGCAATGAGGGCAGCTAGAGATCACTTTTGTCACCATCTGCTGGCTCCTGCCAGTTTCTTCACTTTATACTTTCTGGGTCAAATATTGTTTTGTTCAGCAGGGTTATCACCAGAAACAAGCCCTGCCAGTTTCCCTACCTCAAATGCACTAAATGCCACTAAATTGGTCACTTTAAAATGGTTACTTTTATATTATGTAAACACCTGCTAAAAATCAGCATCAAAATTTAAAATGTAAAAGGAAGAAAGAAAGATAATCTTTATCCTATATGCCAAAGTGTGGCATATGTGATCTCAGGAACTATACTGCTCCTCAGACTGAGCTTTTATTTTTGCTTTTTGTCTTACCTAGAAAGCCCTTTGTATGCCTTATTGATTGGCTCATTACCTACTCATCCTTCAAGTGTAAGCTGTTATCTCTGTGGGAACTCTAGTCTGAACACCAGGCTAGAATAATTGCTCTAGTTCTAATTACAATATATTGAAATTATCTGTTTGCACTCTTGTCTCTTCAAAATGTTCCTAAGTATTTGAAGGCATGAATTGGGTTTTAGTGACTTTTGCCAATATTAACAGCACTTACCATATAACCTGGTTTCTTAGCTCAGGCTGCTGTAACTGAATACCATAGACTCTGTGGCTCAAATTATCGACATTTACTTCTAACAGTGCTAGAGGCTGGAATTCCAAGATCAATGTGTTAGCAGGATTGGGTTATTGGCAAGGCCCCTTCTCCTAGTTTACAAAGCCATTTTCTTGCTGTGCCTTTACATGGCAGACAGAGAGCTAGCCAGCTCTCAGGTATCTTGTAAGGGCAATAATCCCATCATGATGTCTCTGCTCTGATGATCTAATTACACTTCCCAAAAGCCTGCCCTTCTAATACCATCACATTGGGATTAAAGGTTTGGAGAAATGCAAACATTCTGTACATTTTACCTGGGGATGAGAGAGATAGAGAGAGAGAAAGAAGGGAGAAACCAGGTTCCAAAAAAGCCCATTTAAGTACTGACCTACTTGGTAGCAATTTTAGGCAAGACACAGCCTGAAAATCCTGACTTTGAAAGCAAATCTAGAAGGAGGTTTTGGTGTGAACTAAATATTCTGTCAGAACTGCAATGGTAATAAGTTTATTTACATCAGATAGGAACTCTGGGTATGGCCGGGCATGGTGGCTCAGGCCTGTTGACCCAGAACTTTGGGAGGCCGAGGTCGGCAGGTCACAAGGTCAGGACTTTGAGACCAGTCTGATCAACATGGTGAAACCCCGTATCTACTAAAAATATAAAAATTAGCTGGGTGTGGTGGCGTGTGCCTGCAATCCCAGCTACTCGGGAGGCTGAGGTAGGAGAATCACTTGAACCTGCAAGGCAGAAATTGCAGTGAGCTGAGATCGCACCACTTCACTCCAGCCTGGGTGACAGAGTGAGACTCCAACTCAAAAAAAAAAAAAAACAACTCCAAGTATCTTTGAACAATATCCATTAAGAGACAAGACTGATACAGGAAAAGGAAAAGGAAGCATGGGTCAAGATGTTTAGCCAAGATATTTACTGAACTATTTCAGTATAATTTATAATTGCAATCCAGTACAGTTTGTCTCTATTTTTTTTTTTTTTTGGTTTGTGTCTTTCTTATGGTTTAGCCATTGTTTATTCCTTTATTTTTCCTTGGTTCTCTAATGAAAAATAAAATTCAAACTTACCTTATCCACTAATTCACAACAAATTAATTCCCTAAAACAGGATAAATAGACATGATAAAAATATTTTGTAGCATATATTTTGTACATATAGTCTTATTTTCTCCTCTTAATTAATTACATTAGGCAGGATTATATTCAATTTATGTGCCTATGTACTGAGGCCCAGTGAAATATAAAATCTTTTCCAAGGTTATCAAGCAAATTAGTGGTAAAAACTTCAGTGGGTTGTTTCCTAACTTTCTCATAAGATTTAATAGTAAAGCACACTCAGAAATTCAGAGAGAGCTGAGGACTCACAGAGAATGGAAAAACCAGAAAGGATTGAGAAGTGGCCAATGAGAATGTTAATCCTTCATCTTTTTGGTTTATTAAAATGATTATGGGTTGACAACTTCAATTCGAAAGAAAACTAGTAATTTTGTAACAGTAGTGTGGTCTCAGGAGTTGGAAAAATATGCAATTGAAGGCCATTTACTACTTTTGCCATTTACTAGGTGTTCTCAACACCTTATCTGTAAATGTATTTCCTCATTTTCAAATGGGGATAATAGTTGTAGTATTATGATGTTACTAGGATTAAATGAGGCAATATAAGTGAAAATCTCTCTAACATATTAGTGCTCAGTAATTGTAATTCCATTTTCTGCTTTTCGATTTCATTTTTTGCTTAGGATAATGTTAAAATCTTAATTTTTAAGATGTTTTCTGAATTCTATTCAAAGCCTTTCATTATACCTAGAATCAACCTAAGAATGGAAATGAATTCATAACTTGTGTTTGAGAGGACTGAAAACCCCAGTGACCTCTTCCACATAAGATACGCAAGAAATATTTTTAATTCAATTCAGAGTAAGTAATGAATTCAATTTGTTAAAATTGATTATATTCTTCAAAAAAGATACAAATAAAATGAATCTAATAGGTAATGTGCTTCTATATAAGCTGTATACATTTTTACTCACCTGAATCTCATATCAGAAATGTTAAAAATCATTTGAACAAAGGGAGCTAGGACAATTACAGTAGTCCTCCATGATCGGTGGGAGATATGTTCCAAGACCACCAGTGAATGCCTGAAACTGTGGATAATGCTAAATTATATATATACACACACATATATGTATATGTGTACATATATGTACATATGTATATATATACATACATATATATACATATACATATATACATATACATATATATATACATATACATATATACATATACATACATATACATATATACATATACATACATATACACACATGTATATATACGTATATATACACATGTGTATGTGTATGCGTATATATATACGTATATATACATGTGTGTATATGTATGTATATGTATATATGTATATGTATATATGTATATGTATATATGTATAATTTATAAATTAAACATCATAGATATGTATGTATAGGAAAAAACATAATACATATGTATATATACACATATACACATATATGTATATATACGTATATATACATATGTATTGTTTTTTCCTATACATACATATCTATGATGAAGTTTAATTTATAAATTAGGTCCACTAAGAGATTAACAACAATTAATAATAGAAAAATTATAACAATCTATGATAATAGCTATGTAAGGTCATCTCTCCCCGTCTCTCAAAATTCATATTGCGTTGTAGTCAACTATTTTTGGACAGCAGTTCACCATGGGTAACTGAAACCACTGAAACTGAAGTTGAAACTGTGCATAAGGCAGTACTACTATACTTTTAATTCACTTTCAAGTATAATTTGTGTATTTGAACACTTTATCTTTACAACTAACATCTTAATTTACATGGCCCCAAATTATGTGTTTATATTTGGTAGAATATATTTGGGTATATTCAACACAGTGGTACAGATAGCATATTCACTCTCCAATATGTGTGTGTGTATAAATGTGTTGTGCATATATATGCATATATGTTAATGTATGTTAATGCATCCGTGTGTGTGTGTGTGTCTGTGTGTGTGTGTTTAGTGTGGAGTTTCAAGTCAGTAGGCCTGTCTATGAGATGTTAAGCAATTTACCTAACCTTTCTAAACCACACTTTTTCTTATCTAATGAATATAATAATAATAGTATCTAGAAGTCTGAACAACAAAGTGAGACTCTGTCTCTCCAACATTTAAAAATAAAGTTAGCTGGGCATGGTGATCCATGCCTGTAGTCCCAGCTCCTCAGGAGGCTCAAGCAGCACTTGAGCCCAGGAGGTTGAGGCTGCACTGAGTCATGCTCGTGCCACTGCATTCCAGCCTGGACAACAGAGTGAGACCTTGTCTCAAAAGGAACACAAAACAAAACGAAACAAATCAAAACAAAAAACTCTAGAATGGAGAGTATATATGGGAATTAGATAGAATAATAGAAGAGAAAATCAATGTATACATTGAAAAAATATTTATGTAACTATGCAACCATTCATTATTATTGTTCACTTTTAATCTGCCACTGCCATGGAAATTTTCTTTTTCCAGTGATGAAGCTCATTTATAACATTCAGTTTAGAAATCCTTGTATCTCTCCTTTTCTTTTCACATGTGAGCACTCCCAGCATAATATAGCAAAAGTCAATATTGTTAATCATTTTCCTTTGCCGCAAAACCAAAAACACGATGTCTTAATTTTTTCCTCCTGTATTTTCTTTCTTAGGAAGTGAGATCATCTCATAGATGGAGAAGCTGCCTATCCTCTGTGCAGAAGGGAAAACCCTCCAGTAACAATGACTGTGATGGGTGTTGGAATTTGCACATTGTGTACAATGAACAGAATATCTTTGTGTTATGATTCCTGCTCCTGCTTTATTACAATTACTAACACTTACTGAGAGTTATATATGTGTGAACAACTGTGCTCACTTTCCACTATTTAACTCACTTGAACCTTATAACAGCCCTATGAAATATTTATTATTTCCTTATTGCCATTGTAAAGATAAGGAAAGTGATGCTTTATGAGTTTGAGGACCTACAAGTACTAAGGTCAGAACTAGGATTTAATTAGAGTTTTTACACCCTTAACCAGCATGTCAGCTAATAGGAAAACAAAGTTCAAATGAGGAAGAAGCCAAACCTCCAGCCACGGGTTCAACTGATTCAGATGCCACATGATATCACAGAGTTTGTTAGGGATTTGTACAGTATCTGAAACATCCTCTGGTTTCTACAACCTTGATGGTTCCCATGAGATATCATTGCTATGATCTTCTAGGTTGTGTTCTATGATCCATTGGGCTCTTTCCCCAAATGCACACATTTTTTTTTTTAAGGGAAGAAAACAGTGAACTTTTTATGCCCTATTTTTTTTCCCAACTCATTGGCTGTTATTCTCTGAGGCAGACCTTCTGTTAGTTTTGAACAAAATATCAAAAGCAAAGACAGATTACATACTGTGCTGTGAAATGTTAATAAATGTGTTCAAAGTCACTGGCAAAATTTTGGCTGAAGAAAAGAAGTACATCATAAATAACACGATTTCAAGTATGTTACTATGGCCCGAAAATGTTGGAGCGAAATCAGTTCAGCTTGCTTTGTGTGGGGACTACCTGCTTTTTCTATTGTAAAGAGTTCTAGGCATTTGCTTTCAAGAAACTTAAAACTAACTGATAATCTGAACTTCAGTTTCTCCAAAAGGAGGAGAAAAACAATCCAGTTTACAAAAATTGACATTATGTTAAAAATACGTATTTGAGAACATGTTTTAAAAACAGAGGCAATTACTTGCTCCCTCTTGGTGGTGCTCTTTGGTGAACATTTAAAATGAAATACTTGCTATTTGCCAAACAAGTCAGCTTCTGGCAGTGTGGCCAGTAACTTTAGGTTAACTTTTTCCAAGTAAAATTCACTATTAGAATCTTTTAAAAAGGAGGAGGTAGACTAAAAGTAAAAATAAAATAATTAAAAACTCTCCTTTACTAATACTTTCATCTCTCTCATCTTATGCATTCAGAAAATTAATTTATGACTCACAGTTAAAACTGTCTACTTTTTATGAATATCTGCATGCAATCTAGAAGGAGATCATGCGGCTAGTTTACAAATCAATATACTTAAGCTTTGTTTTCTTTCTTATTTTGGGGATGAGATGTAGATGTGAGAAAAAAGGATGAAAAGAAATATCAAATGGCATAATAAATTATTATATTTTTACTTCTATTCCACTTCTTGCTCTTTAAAAGACTGTAATGTTCTCCCATCACTAGAAGGTCATGAGAAAGCATTTGCACTCAAATTCTTCCTAAGTCGTGCTGAAAGTCTTCATAGATGACCTCACTATGCTCTGTGAAATCCTCTTGTTACATGAAGTCAGTTTTTTTACTTTTCTTCATTAAAACTTGTATAATGCTTCTGCGCCTGCTAACACCAAATGCAATGCTGGGCTATTGACATTTGCTTAAGATGTCACCATTCCTTCTGTTGGCCCTGCCTTTTCTGAAGTTGCTGGTGCTTAATATTGAAAGGAGCCAACATTACATACTGTCCTAAAGACATTTGTTTCCTTCCAAGTCATTTCCTGCCATCAGGGTTTCCAGAACCTATTGAAGATAATACGACTTGATTAGTCCTCCTCTCCCAAATCCAAGCATTAGATACCTAAGGTCAAAGGGATGACATTGTGTTCCAAAAGCAACATTTTCTATGGCTGCCTAAGTGGCTAAAACCAGTGATGATCTTCTTGTGTTTTCAGTGGCCAAGGACCTTTTGTCTCCTCGTCCTTGCTACAGTTCTTCTTTCACTTTAACCCTAAGACAGATGAACCCTATCAAAACGATATTGTAAGACGTCCTACTCCCAATATCCAGACCATGGCAGCTTGTGTTTTCTGGCAGCTCTTTCACAGTAAGAACATATACAGGTTAAGTATAAGGATTGTCATTCACTTTGGTATAATCGTATCAATCTAATTAAATGTAAGTTACTGGTAATCATTATTTTTCTACATTTCCTGAAACATCCTTAATTATTTGTTCATCCTATTATTGGGGTACAGTTCTTTCCTTCCCCGGATCCTAGGCATTCAGTTTTGTTCATCTGTATATGTGATACACGTCAAGAGAATGCAATTCTACACCATCGAACGAGGAAGGCTTTTATTTGTACTAGGCACTACAGTCTTGATGAAATTATTAACTGGGCTTATCTCATTAGGTGTCTCCCTTTTAAAAAATATCCCAAAAGAATTATTTTGACTCGGGATAAAAAGGAGCATACATTTCAATAGATGTATTTTCTCTCACTCTGCAAGTGCCAAAGTCCATGACTATAGGATAGGGGGAGGAGCAAAAGAAAAATAACGGACATTGTGCCTTAAATTTCTTTTCTTTCCTTTTTTTTTTTTTTTTGTTATTGTTGTTTAGAGATTGAGTCTCACTCTGTCACTCAGGCTGGAGTAAAGTGACACAATCTCGACTCACTGCAACCTCCGCCTCCCAGTTCAAACGATTCTCCTGCCTCAGCCTCCTGAGTAGCTGGGATTACAGGTGAGCACAACCAAGCCCAGCTAATTTTTGTATTTTTAGTAGAAGCAGGGTTTCACCATGTTGGTCAGGCTGATCTCAAACTCCTGACCTCAAGTGATCCACCCACGTCGGCTTCCCAAAGTGCTGGGATTACGGGCATGAGCCAACGCGCCTGGCCTGTCTTATGTTTCTTAAGCGCAACAATAAGTGCTTATATAAATTAACTCATTTGGCTACTACCATATACTTGAGATACAGGTACATAGAGCTGAGAATATTGAGGCTCAAAATGGTTAACAAACAAACTTGCTCCAGGTCAAAGCGCCACTAAGTGGCAATGTTTGAATCTCTGTCTGACTTTTCCAGGGACTTTTTTTTTTTTCCTTCCTTCTTTCCTTCCTTCCTTCCTTCCTTCCTTCCTTCCTTCCACTTGTGTTTTTTGTATATTCTTAGTATGGCAACAAGAAAGCCTTATAAATCTTAGATATTCGTTGACAGGGCGCCATCTGTATGCACAATGCCATATTATCTTAAACAATAAATAATAATAATAAACAGTTACTCTTAATTGAATGTATCACATATCAAGTTTGATGTTGGTTAGGAAACTGTCTTAAGAATACCTGGTAATAATTTCACCAAAAGCAAAAACAAAACAAAAAAAAAGGAAAGAAAATGATACTTTGAAATGACTGAAACTGTTTACAATGAACTCATGAACTCTCATGAGTAAAGGAATTATATATCTTTGTGTGCTCATGACTAGATGTTCCTTTTTTTATTATCTAAAGTTTGCGTAAAATAGAAGATAAACATGTGGAATACACACGAAATAATCCGTAATAAATTTTTCTAAGAATAATTAAGCTAATTATCAATGAACCTACATTTAAGAAATCTTGTACAAGGTGGGCTAGAGAAGCAGACTCCATTTCTGATGGCAGAAGTAGGAAATTGAGATTTAGAAACAACAAGATCTGGTTATGGGTCAGAGCTCTAGCACTTGGTGGATTAAAAATCCTTTTCTCAAATGATGGAGATGAAAACATGTTCATCAGCTTTCTTGGTGACAAGAGCATGGAAGTTTCTAGAAGGAGCTCAGGAGAAGGCAATACATTGTCCAAAAGAAGATAGGAACACCACATACATTGCATATAATATCTGAGATTATGGGAATATTTTGTCTTGAGATCAATGGTTTTAAAAAGTGCCAGAAATGTTATATTTGTTTATCTAATTTTTTTATTGCCATCTTTCCACTCAGTAATAAAGATCTACTCAATATATTGGTTGTCATAAGAACACATGTTGATTTGCCTTACAGATGTTGTATGAGAACGGGTAATGACCTTTTTTTTACTGCAGAAAAGGTTAGGTCATCCTATAAGGATGCCATCATACATAAGACTTAAGATGCAGCAATAGATTTTAAAGTGGCCCAATAAAAAGTGCCTTTTAGCCCAATAAAAAGCAAAAGGACATTATCAGAATTTCAGGGACTTTGTTCTCAGCCTGGCCCGCCCAGACTCTTGAACTTCAACAGCCTTGGAGACAGCATTCATCTCTTTTGCTTTAGTAAATGTGCGGCCTTGATGAAAGGTGTTTTAATTAATTTTTCTCTGTTAATCCTCATAAAGTTCTTGGAAACACATATTAACTTCACTTTAGAAATGAAGAAAATGAAAATCTAAATAATTTACCCAAATTTTCAAAACAAGGAAGGGTAGCTCTTGAATTTAAAAGCAGGTCAGTTTGAATCTAAATAATATAATCTTGAGTGCTACAATATGTTATACAGTAAGAATGCTAAGAAGCTATTTGCTGGTCATTTCTCGATGAACTTTCTTTTCTTTTTTCATGTAATTGTGGTTAGTCTGATACCTTGATTAAGAATTCTGATCAGACAGAATACCACAAAGAGGGCAACAGTTTAACCCATACTAGAATTTACATTTAATTCAAAAATCACTTATTGATTTTGCACTATGTAAGAGTTACTGTGCTAAGCACCATATGAATCAACATGAACTTGATATTAAAAATAATGCAGAAAGGAAATATTACAGAATGGTTTCTGGGCTAAATTCCTGTACAGACAGCCAATTCCAATATTTTTCTGGACCACCAGAAAGTTTCAACTAAATTAAACATATATAATCACCAAACATCTAATTAGGAAAGGAGGAGGCCTCCTCCTTTGGGTGCAGAAAATAAATCAAAAATATTTCAGAAAAATGCATGGTAATAGCCTTCATCTCCTCTTTACTTCATTGCTTTTTCCTCATTCCATGGTAGAATATTATCACACTGAGAACACTAGAAAATAACTGGAAAGAGTGAGATGCTACCATATATACTGGAACAGAAATTTGCTGATGTAGGCCTCTGTTTCAGTTATTTGGGTTTTTTTCTCATGAAAGATCACGTTAAGTGAGGTGGGCATCCAAGCTTTTCCTGATTAGGCAAAGCCTGCACTTAGCAGACTGTTATGTGATCTGTCCAGCCCCATCTCCAAGCTCCTGTCAATTTCAAAAGGATTAGCTCTTCCATAGTCCTTCCACTGTCAAGTGTGGTAATCATTTAATGACACATTTCTTTCTAAGAATCGATTGACAAGGAAATGTACATCTGTTATTGACCTCACTGTTTTGTCTGACCTGGGAAACACATTTAGCAATGGTAAAAATTGAATAATGAATCCGGTAAAGTTGCATTGCTGAGTACGACATAAACTCTGCTACACTATACATTGCAAGCCGCAATATACTATTTTCTGAGTATTTGAAGTTAGTGCAGCCAAAAATAACATCTACTTCGTAGGGTGATTGTGAAGATTAAATGAGCTGGTATGTGTAAAGGCTTAGGACAATATTGTAAGCACACTCAAACCTCAGCTAGTATCATTTTTATTTCATTGTGTTTGTGTTGTCAGGACAATGCAAAACATATGAACAGTCCTCAGTAAAGATTCGACTAAAGAGACTGACAATTCTTTTTCCCATTTTATCCCAAATAAATGTCATAAAATTACAGCTAGAATTTAAAAAAAAAGACTATCAAGACTTTTCATTTTAAGGTGGCAGAATAAGGATATGTTTTTCTGTTTTTATCTCTGAAATTAGAGGGAGGATAAGAAGTACACACGTAAGCTCTTCTATCTAACTAGGACACACTGTAACCCCACATGCAACATTTGAGGAGGGTTGTCAGGCCAAGAAAAGTTTATATCAAACATGCCTGCTGCCACAGGTGCAGCAGACAGGATTAGGAGAATCCAAAGAGTCTCAAGTCAGGTGCCTCACCCTGAGAGAAGAAGCCAACACTGTTGTTAGGAATAATGGCAATAAGAGACATGGGCTGCTGAGTGTATTTCTCTGGATCCTGCTAGATACTACAGATTAGAGCTGCTGGAATAAGTAAAAGAATCCACAGAAGCAGCATTAATGAAGGATTTATCCAAAGGTAAAGCAGAGAGGAGGAGAGGCCAAGTTGTGACCAGCCAGCTACCTGTCAGAATAAGGAATGTCTAGAAGTAAAGAAAATCAAACCAAAGCCCTTGTATTCTCGTTTTCGCTCTCTCTCTTACCCTCCCCACCCACCCCCCCACCCAACACACACTCTGTTCCAGGTTTTAATTTTCTCTAGATCAGAATGCTAGCCCTTCCTTCACATAAACTGCCTAAAATAACTTGTCTCAGAAGAATGTAAATCATTCAAATGTGAGTAATAGTCTTCGGACAACAAGAGCTTAAAGCAGGCGCACAAAGGAAACAAAGACAAAATGACATGGCAGGCGAAGGACATTAAAAAAAAAGCTGCCATTGTTTGGAGATGACATTGAAGAGAAAAATTAAATGGTACAAAAATAAGGGTCACTTTGAGATATTAAAAAAAAAAAAAAGAGGAGACTGAGTACAATTGAACAAATAAATGCCAGAATGGACAAGACTAATAAACAATTAGCAAACCATCCTGGCTAACACGGTGGAACCCTGTCTCTACTAAAAATACAAAAAATTAGCCGGGCGTGGTGGCGGGCGCCTGTAGTCCCAGCTACTCCAGAGGCTGAGGCAGGACGATGGCGTGAACCCAGGAGGCAGAGCTTGCAGTGAGTCGAGATCGCGCCACTGCACTCCAGCCTGGGTGACACAGCGAGACCCCATCTCAAAAAAAAAAGAAACAATTAACAAAATAACTGAAAATAAATAAAAAGTTAAAAAACACATAAAATGGGAGATGTGGCCTCTATAAAGATGAGAGACGAAGAAAAGTAAAACAATACATATTTTAATTTATTTAATGAGAATACCATTCAGAAATCATTCAAAGCTCGAATCTAAGCTTTGAAGAGGCAGTACAGCATGTCTCCAGAATAACTGATTCGAAATGATACATTTCAAGACTTTTTCGGATAAACTGTTGTGATTTCAAAGATGTGAGAAAGAGAGAGGCAGAGACAGAGATCCTCATATGTACAGGAAAAGGTAATAAAAATAGGCAGCTCTCAGACATGTATACAAAAAAATTCCCATGTTAGAAGAGACAGCTATTATTAGAAATCTAATCAAGACAAATTGCTATAGAGGGAATGAAGAAAATCGTAAAATAGATATTCCACACACACACACACACACACACACACACACACACACACAAATACAGCAGTCTCACCAAGTCAGAAACAATATTTCCTTCTAGTCTGCTAGATAACATGGATTATTCCTATAGTCTAAGACATTTTGTTAGGTGTTCTAGTTATTTGTGTACTTGGCTTTCTCATCCATACCTAAGCCCCTCTTTTTTGCACATAGATTGGGCTCAGGGCAAAGCTGCAACTCAGTGATAAATATTTTGAGATTACAATCAGGAATTCCATGACTTCTCTAATTATTAATAATGGCATTTCATGAAAAATAAAACTCTTGGATAAACAAAGAGTTTTTAAAAAAGCTATTCTGGTATGGTTTTATGTGATAAATATTCCTTTGTGTGTAAGCCAAAGTCGTGTGGAATAATGAGGCATTAATACAAGGCAGGAACGTATTCTAGGTACTGGTTCACGCATATATAGCAGTAAGATAACGTTCCAGGTAGTCAGGTTGCTATTTTTTTTATTACTTTAAGTTCTGGGATACATGTGCAGAATGTGCAGTTTATCTGGGTATACATGTGCCGTGGTGGTTTGCTGCACCTATCAACCCATCATCTAGGTTTTAAACCCTGCATGCATTAAGTATTTGTCCTAATGCTCTCTCTCCCCTTGCCCTCCACCGCCTGACAGGCCCCAGTGTGTGATGTTCCTCTCCCTGTGTCCATGTGTTCTCATCGCTATTTTTTAAACTAAAATTTCAGACCAGACTCTGGGCCAGATCCATTCCCAGCTGACTATGCCCAGTGTTCATGTCTGCAGGTCGTGACAGTCACATAACATTCCATAAAATGGGCTTCTCAGAAAGGCCATCTCAGCCTTGAGTGTCTGTGAATGGCAATGTGAAGAAAAGCACATTAGCTTATCTCTCTTCTCTGATCTTCCAAGTTTATCAAGTAAAAATTTTCAAGGGCTACATCTAGAGAGAAAACATGTTTCAAAGCTGCTCTAGTTGCTATCTCTACCAGATAGAATTATGGTTTAAGTGTACAATATATAAACAAGCAATGTAGGGATACAAAAAAGTTAAAAAGGAAAAGAGGGAGGGAGAAATAGAGAGAGAAAGTGGGATGGGGGAAGGAAGGGAGGGAGGGAGGGAGGGAGGGAGGAGGAAGGAAGGAAGGAAGGAAGGAAGGAAGGAAGGAAGGAAGGAAGGAAGGAAGGAAGGAAGGAAAGAAAGAAATACCTAGGCTCAGGATCCCAATCAAACGTGTTTAATTTAACATGATCTTCTTACAAAAGGAGTTAAATAAAACATGCTGAACACACCCAGTCACGTTGGTAGAGTTGCCGAAGGCTGACTTTTATGAATCAATTTCACAAAACATCGTCCTTACAATATCATCTTCATCAATTAATATTTATTGAGCAGCTTCTCAGGTACATGGCACATGAACAGAGATGATTAACTTCCTGTTCTTTTCCCTTCTCTTTAGAAAATGAAGCCAGTACAACCTTCAAAATATCTGCCTGAGGGAAAAAAATGGACTTGCTCTAACAACCTGAACAAACATTATTTCCAGAACTAATTTTCCACTTATCTGGCTCTTGCCATCCGTATTTTTAATATCCTGTGATGTCTCTGAACAATTTAAAATTGAAAGTCACTATGTACAGACTGTCACAGTCAAGAGCATGTTTTGTGTCCATTTCATTTGTTTAATGTTTTATATTTTAAAATTCCTTTTGATGGCAATTACTTAAGCTAACCAAAGTAGCTATTGTTTTTCTCAATTTATAGGCACAAATTTATAAATTTAAGTGATTTATTCTAGATCTCCTTGCTTGGGCTTCAAACTTTCTGTTATTAATTTGTAAATAAGGACACATGCTCACTCAAAATTATATAACATGCTGCAGAGTAATTTTATATTACTTTTCCTGTTTACCAACAGCTTGCCTTCTACAGGTTGAGAAAGAAAGAGATAATATAATCGTATCTAACAACAGCAGATCTTTGTTAGTACTTACTGAGCCAAGCTCTGCACCAAATACTTTGCATTTGTGATATTTATATTTAGAACAGACGTACAGGGTTGGCATTTGTATCACTCTCATTTTGGATGATCTCGCTGATTCTTTTGAAAATAAAGTTGCCTATTAAGTGGCAGAGCTGGGATTAGAACCCAGGTCATCAGAATCCAACACCCATATTCTGAATTACTGCAATACACTTGCCCTTTTTACTTTGTGGAAGCAACTAAATTATGTTTATGCATCCCCCAGATATGTACATTGTTTTAGATGACACATTCCTATATTTTAATTACTGGATCATATAGACCATATAGGTCATAATTTTTAATATGTTGGTGGTAAATATATGTTTAAACACTGAAAATCTCTGCCAAAATATGTGTAATTCTTTTACATACTCCATAGGTATTTTGATTTCAACCAAATTCCACAAACATACAGTGATACACTCCATGTAGAAATAAATTATACGTGGCACTATGAGATCTCAAAGGTAAATATAACAGATTTCTAATTCTGAAGGAAAAATCACATATTACTGTAAAATTCTAATAAACAAATCTAATGGAAATTAAATGTGGTTCTTGGTTCTGTTTCTAATTCATTCATAATATTTATAGATGTAAGTGATCTGTGTCAAATAGAAGCATATAAACATCACACCAAAAAGAAAACTGTGATCTTATCTATCCATAGAACAGCACCAGTTTTACAAAGAGCTCCCAGTATACAGCAGCAAAAAATTTTGAACATTCCTTGTACCATTTTACAACCGAGGACGGTCTAAATATAGAGCTATAACATTTTATAACATTTCTTATTGTAACACCATGTTATTTCTTCCATAATGTTGTTATTGGTAGGAAAATTTGACGGAGAAAATTTTGCAGGCAGTTTTTGTGGCAATTGTAGATTAACATTTTCATTATTAAGTTCTTCAGTGTTGGCTTATTTGTAGCTTTCATTAATTGATAATAGTAATAATGGCTTACTATCTAGTTTTGCAATTATAAAAATAATGCCTCAAATTTTCACAAAATATCTAGAACATAAAGCCCTAAATAGAGTGTATCTTGTGGTGTAAGAAAGTGGAAGGTTGGGATTGGAGTGAGGGGTGGACAGTTACCATATAAATTACATGAAGATGTTAGCATATAATTGGACTTTGCCCCTAGAATCATAAATTAGGGATGCATCCTCATCCTCCTACACTTGTAAGCTTCTCTTTCTTGAAAATCCTGCCTAAGGAAACAGCACCATTTTGTTGAAGTTTTAAAAATAGTCTTCATAATTACATAGTGTATGACTCAGAAATAACCCCTACCTATAACCTCATTTACTTATTTACTTATTTGTTTAGCAAACATTGATTCTACTCTGCTATGTGATAGCATTATGCTGCTTCCATTATGTGCCATGATGAGCGGGGTCAAAACTTTCCCTGCCTCATTATAATAAAAGCCTAGTGGGAGATCCAGATGAGCAAACAGGAAATAATAACACGAAGCAATGAGAGCTATTGGTGGGGTAGTAGAGAATATCATGAGAGTACATGTAGGGGAGAAGCACTATTCAATGTCTTCCATGTGCATTTGAGGGTGTATAAAAGTGGTCAGGGAATGCTGTCCATATAAGCTGACGTGCCAAGGATGCCATGGTCAAAGAATACAGAGTAGCAGATACATAGGATGAATAAGTCTAAAGATCTAATATACCATATGAAGACTATAGTTAACAGTAGTGTTTTGGATTCAAGATTTTTGCTAAATAAGTAGATAACCCCTGCTCTTTGCTTCAGGAGGGAAAAATAGGTAGCTTTGAGAGATTATAGATATGTTAATTTGCTCCACGATAGTAACCAATTTACTATATACATATGTATCTAGTAACAGCATATTGTATACCTTTAAATATACTCTTTTTTAAGAGAATGTACCTGTTTAGCCAGGCAAACATTGGAGGAAGAGAAGTTAAATGATGCTTCACTCAGAGAATGACTCATGTAAAGGCTGAGGGTTGAGAGGGGTCAAGATGTTCCCGACATTAAGAGTAATTGAATTGAGGAGTGCACAGAGTAGGGTGAGAAGTGGGTGGCAGTTCAGAATGGATAGCTGTGAAGGAGCCATGTAACAAAGGATCTTGTAACCCTCGATAAGGAAGATGCACAATATTTTAAAAGTAATGGGGATCCATTAGTTTATACAGGTGTGAGATAGGATATTTGTGTTGTTTGAAAGATTGCTATAGCTATAATGGGGAAAATCACTAAAGGCAGAGGCAAGAGGGGAGGCAGGGAAGTTTTTACACATTTTTTACATGTATATGTATATAGGTACATATAGACATACACATATATGCATATATATAATCAATATATGTATAATTAATATTACATCATTTTTAATTCAATGTGTCTTTCTTTTTTATACCATATGTGTCAGTGATTAAATAATTTATGAAAACAGTTTGTACATCACCTTCTCATATTAGCATTTCATGGACATTAATTAATGGTGATTCCACAGCACCATTCAGAGTGATTGGTTAGAAATAAACAGAAAAATATCAGAGAATGCTAGGGATCAACAACCTGCCATTGCTGAGTGCTTGTGTTCCATTCGAGTGGTGCAGAGGCCTGGGTTTCTGAGCGGCAGCAGTCTGGAACTGTGCAGAGAGGGTAGAGTGTGCAGTGACTCAGTAACTCAGTTATTTTTAAAAAATACATAGCTGGGTCAGAACATCCAATTCTGTTTTTCTTCAAAGAATGCTGTAACAGGGAAATCATTCTTTCCTGTATGGAAAGAAGACATATTCTAGATTGCTCAAAAGTAAAATAATAGGTTGCAGATTCTCCTCCCATTTCAATGCTGCATGCCTAAGACCGAGAAACTAAAAAACAAAACGGATAATTTAGCTTAATAGCCCTCACGTTTCCATCTGCAAACCTCTCATGGAAGGGATTAGAGAGTGTGGACAACCTCCTATGGTCTAAAACATAAAAATTCATAGTCAAGTGAAAAGTTATGCCCAAAACTTTGAAATATTTAGCCCAATATCGAATGGAAAGTACATCATATTGGTTGTTTGCAAAAGAAATGCTAGCATCGCCGGGCGCGGTGGCTCACGCTTGTAATCCCAGCACTTTGGGAGGCCGAGGCGGGCGGATCACGAGGTCAGGAGATCGAGACCACGGTGAAACCCCGTCTCTACTAAAAATACAAAAAAATTAACCGGGCGTGATGGCGGGCGCCTGTAGTCCCAGCTACTCGGAGAGGCTGAGGCAGGAGAATGGCGTGAACCCGGGAGGTGGAGCTTGCAGTGAGCCGAGGTCGCGCCACTGCACTCCAGCCTGGGTGACAGAGCGAGACTCCGTCTCAAACAAAAACAAAAAAAAAAAAAAAAAAAAAAAAAAAAAAGAAATGCTAGCATCATCTCCTGTATGTAGATAGTTACAAGTAGTTTGAGTAGAAATATCCTTTCAAAACTTGAGCTATCTATACTGAATAATATCAACAACCATATCCTCACTGACTATATTAGACTAGAACTCATTAAAAACACACAATTTAAGTGATCTAAAAATTCACAATATAATCATTAAACACGAAATAAAATATTTAATCAAAAAGTCAGTGTATAACTGAAAAAATTTCAAATGGTAACAATTCAAAAGTTACACTTGTGTTCCCTGCTTCCTTTATCTATTATATTTCATTTTATCCCAAGGGTAAGAAGATATTATATAGCTGGAAAGTAAGGAAAAGCTAACAAAAGTAGATCAATATACTCAGTTAGTTGCTTATATAAAATAGAGTTATAACTCAGTAAAATTGTAGGGTTCTTGCCTTTTTATAACAAGAATTTTGTTTCAATTTAGTGCTTCAGATTTTGTTTTGTCACTACCTATGACCAAACAACTTGCTATACAGCATTTGTCATGAGGTGCCAGCATAGACTCTGCGTGATGACACAGGACCAGGGAACAATAAATGAGGGGAAAGAAAAAGAATTACAAGGGGGAAACAAAATAAAGCATGTGAAGGAAAGAATGTGGAGAATATCTTGTGTAGTAACTATATCATAGTAGTCACTGAGCAGATGAAAAAAGTGACAAAGGATGAAAAACTAAAAGGAGAAAAGAAAATATATGATGCTTTAATTCGTGATATGGAAAGAATGCTCTGTTCTCATGTATATGAAAGAGCTAAATAAGGAGAATTCACAGACACAGAGAGGGGAAAAACGGACTCTGGGACCTACTTGAAAGTGAAGGGTGGGGGGTGGAATAGGATTAGAAACTATACCTATTGGATACTAGGCTTGGTACCCAGATGATGAAATAATCTGCACAACAAACCCCCATAACATGAATTGGCCTGTAAAACAGACCTGCACACAGGTCCCCAAACCTAAAATCAAAGTTTAAATAGGACAAGGAATGCTCTACTCTGGCAATTTCTCCTCATTCTGTGACCTATTCCAAGGCAAGGACAGTCCTTTAACCATCCCAATGCACAAATATTTACCTTAATACCACTTGTGTTGATGCCCACTTCATCTTTTGTTTAATTTAATAATCTGTCTGCTTCTGTCACGTCAGTCCAAGTAGCTTAGTGTTTTGGGAAGAATCTACTTAATTTTCGAAGTCTGCGTAACCGGTATTGCAGTGAAAAATATGCTTTAGTTCCTTTCTCTAACAGTCTTAAGCTAATTGTAGACACTGGCCCCATTAGAAGAATCCACTTTCTTTCTAAAGGATACCACTAAGTCCAGTACTCAATTGGTGCAAAGAGAAGAATTGTCTTGCAAAGTGGCACAAAGCAGATAACAGAGACCAAAACTCAGTCTTCCAGAAAAGAAAAGAAAAAAAAGCATCTTTTAAAATGGAGAGGAAGAAAGTTTCATGTCTCTAATAAATCAAGAAGTCATAAGATACCTGTTATTTATTTTACAGGTGTAGGTCAAATGCCCACTATTTTTCAAGAAAAAAAATACCAGTCTTTCATTTCAATTAACCTTATAAAGCAGTCAATAAATATTTTTGAAAAATATTCCTGGCAGCTGTGAACGCAAGAATAGTTTTAAAGAAAGTTTTTTACTAAGATAAATGGAGACCTGTGTTGAGTTTAGTGTTCAATCAAATTTCCAATTCAAGCATTTGAAAGATGAGTTTCCTGAAATATACTTCAAAGCCTGATTTGAAGACCCTGATTATCTCCCTTTAAGGCACTACACAAGGAATGTCCAGAAATCTTTCAAAGAACAAAGTCAGCCTCTGGAAGCAATGACCAAGTTCTTTTTTCTCTTTTTGAGACAGTAAAGATAAATGTATTATATATGGCTTATCACATTATGTAAATTATGTATGTCTAGTGTTTAACTTATTCCAAGGAAGAACTGTTGTAGAATTCTGTGATTCTAAAATTAACACTTTAGAAAATGGACAAAATTTTAATTTTGAGCTAATCAATCTAATTGAAGATCCAATTATCATATAATACATACACCAAATGTTTTTATAACAAGGTCTTATTATTTCAAAGTTGTCATTAAAGATATTTTGAAATTTTCTTGGGAAAGTAAAAATAAATTGAAGAGCTTGGTACATAAACAGGAAAGAAATAATAATCTAGATAAATTTAAATATGTTTTATATTTTAAAAATAGCATCATGAAAACCAGAAATAACATCACTATTTTAGTTATTGAATTTAAATCTTACTCTTAATTAAAATTCTAAAATTCCTGATGAAAACATATAAAGATTACACAATGAAATGTATTTGTTCCAACCATGAATGGACTTATGTTTGAGGGTTATATCTAAGGCTGATCCTTATTTGTAGAATAAGGATTATATAAGTTTATATAAATAAGGATAATACAAATCATATAAGTTGCTCATAATACCTTAAGTGTAATAAAAGTATATTAAAATTTGTATGTATTCCAAACTCAAACTTGTTTCTATTGATTCCAGTGCTTACAGGTAGAGGGACACAGAGACAGAGAGAGAGAGAGAGAGAGAGAGAGGCAGGGAGAGAGGAAAGGAGAGAGGAAGAAAGGAAAATTTAAAACACAATATTACAATTAAGATATTCACTATTATAGAAGCATTTAATTTTAGTAAGTTTCAAAGACTATTATAAATTCATAAAACAGAATGTAATCTAGAAGGACTAAATCAGACTACACGAGTAAGTCACCATTATGTATTCATATTCTAAACCAGGTATAGTACCATAAACTTAAGATATAGAACATATTATTGGAATTAAATTATAGAAAGTTCTTTAAAGGTAAAGATTAGAATCAATGCAGGTCTTTACACAAATACTGGCTGTTTCATAATAAAAAGGAGATAGAAAACTCTAGAGAAAACTATTTTGTAAGTTTATTTTAAAAATCTTCAAATGGAAGTTTCAGTGGAGCCTGCAGATGGGAGATGCTGCAGGCCGGACTGCTGTTCTTCATAAAACTAATTTTAACCAACTCCACATACCCATTTTGGTACATATATGAATTTTTGAATGCTAGAATATTTTCCCCTTAAAAATCATATGAGTTACCCATAATGCCTTGGGTTTAATGCGGGTATATTAAAATTTGTATGTATTCCAAACTCAAACTTGTTTCAATTGATTCCAGTCTTTATAGATAGAGGGACACAGAGAGAAAGTGGGAGGGAGGGAGAAAAGAAAGGAGGGAGGAAGAAAAGAAGAGGTTTTTCTGCATCCACTAAAACACGTCTCATCTTGATATCCAGCTGTTGTTGAGTGATTTAAAAATCCCTTTTGCTGACTGGGTTATGGGGAGAGATGTGAGTTGTTGTGATGTCATATCAGCCATGCAGAATGAAACACATGCTCAGAATATATAAAACAAGTTTATCTCTCACTGCAGCTGAGAATGGTGCTGGTGGAGAAAAACAATTCAGAAACAGTTTACAAGGATTCATTTCTAGGTATAACAAGGACTACCATGAAAATACATAGAATCATTTCCATTATCAGTAATAAAAAATGATGCATAAACAAGGCAAATATGTAATTAGACTGAAACATGACAACTAGAGATTAGACCAAGCTTCCATGAAATTGACAATAGACAATGATACTGATATTTCCTGGAATTTTATAGCCACTGGCCTGACATGAAATGTTACATTATGCATCAATTTATTTATCAATTTGTTTATTTCATTGAGATTTTTGAATAACCCTATGCAAGGCATACAACTACAAGATGTGGGGATTCAAATATAAAAACGTTGGCATGCATCCTGCCCTTAGAGAGTGTACAGCCTAATGGGGGATAAGAGGGAGATAAGCTCTGCATATAAATGATTATAATGCAATGAGTTACATAGTTAGTGTCATGGCCTGAGTACAGATAAAGTACTGTATGGTTTCACCTGAGAGAAAGTTTGATTATAGTTGTGAGATAGGAATGTTTCACCAGAAGCTGATGCTTGAACCAGGACTTAAAGGGTGGGTCCGTAGCCTTAGTGGGGCAGGGTACTCCACATCAACTGCTACAAAGGGAGAAATGCAGTAGGTATAGGGATCTACAAGAATCAGAATGGATATGTAGCCAAAAACAATTCTGGAGATATCTCAGAATTAACTTATGTACATCAATTAACTCAGCAATTTTGTGTCTCAGTAACTAGCCTGAGAAGCATTCACCCATGTATACAAAGTGACAGGTGCAAAGATGTTGCAGAGTTTTAAGATTATGCTTTTAAGTGAGAAAAATGCACAGAGCCCAGATAAAGTATGGTGTCATTAGTACCAAAAAAGTTACACACAAACAATTTTTCTTATAGGTGTGCATATGTGATGATGCAGACATGTATGTTTTCTGAAAAGAAACAAATCACACTGAGAGCATTGGTTCTCCTCTGAGAAGTGTAACAGGATGGAGGTAATGACATTCATTTTTTAGGCAGAGAATGAATTTGTTCATTTTTTGTGTAAGCAAAATCTAGTTAAAGTGTAATGGATACTAAAAAGTACATTTAGGTAAATAATTTACTTTCCTTCATATAACCAAAAGCAGAGGCACTCTCACATTTTTTTTTCAGTCCACTGGAACATGCTTGGTTTCTTTTTATCTTTACAGATTACCTGCTTAACTTTGGGTAAATATCTTTGCTTTCTATTTTTTAGTGTCTTTCTTAGTAGAGTATAGCTAATGGTAATCTCTTGCTTAGCTACAACAAAGGTATCTTACAAGAATTTAATACAAATGCATCATAAATATCAAAAGATGAACACATGGAGAATAAAATAATGTCAATTATTATTAATTTTCTCCTTCTTAATTTATGTACATACTCTTTTGAAACATCATGGCCAAATTTTTCTATGTGTCACTTCACAATGTATTAGAATTCCAATTAATAAGAAAAACTGCTGGAAGATGAGTAAACAAATGCAATCACCATACTGGACTCTGGCCAAGATCCCAGGATCATTTCTCTGTCAAAAAGTGCTATGAATCCATTTCAGGTGTGCAAGGTCGGGACCTCTGATTTGCATCTTATCTGAAATCATGGCCTCTGTCAGCCAATAGGTCTTAACAGTGTTCCTAGTCTGACTGAAGGGGTCTGACTAAAGGTGCTGCTGATTTCATTCCCTACTTCTTTCCACTCTCTTTAGCAATCCCCCTTTTCTCCCTGAGGAAATATTTGAAGTGGAGGGTGTTAAAACCCTGCGTCCTTGGTAATGGCAGCCTGGTGCTGCTGAGAGCAGAGAGATTGAGTGCCAATTATAAATGGATCAGGCATTGCAGCAGAGGGACAGAGACACAGAAAGGATTTCTCCACAGACTCTGTTGAATTTGTCACAAAGAGCTTACTCCTGTTGATGGCCTATTTTTTGGTAATATTTAGAGGACTTTAGCAATTATATTTGAGATGGGGAAAATTAGCATGGCCTTGAATTTTATTTTAACCTGTAAAATATTTATGACTGCCTCATATATCTTTCTAAATAATGTAACTTGCCTTAATTAGACATATTTGCCTCATTTAAACCTTTGGTCCCTGGACTTCATTCTGTATTTTGAATTATTAAACTCAAAAATCTGCTTAGAGATTAGTCTAGTTATAGCACTTTTCCAATACCTGAAATATTGCCCAATAGTCAAAAAGAACCCTGGAAAGGTGCATTTGTAAAACCAGAAACCTTGGCTTTTTGATTTCCCACTTATGTGCATAAAGATATTCACACTAACACAACGCTGATGGCCAGTGGGCAGCCATTGTCCAATTAGTACCAGACCCTAGGAGGGATACCTTATTTGGCACTTCAAGCTGGCACTGCTTCTCTGTGTGCTATTATAGGAAAAAGCTGAATGCCAGAACAGGGAGGCATTTTGTGCCATAAACGCCAAAGTAATATTTAGACCAGAGCATTTGCTGATCCATATGTTTTTACCAGGATTGTAATTTTCATTTTTCACAAAGGTAGGAAATCTGCTCTGTAAAGAATGATCCTAAAATTATTTCTTTCTTCCCTTTCAGAGGTTTACTTGTGAACATAAACACACAGAAAAATCTCCTGAATTGAAAAGAATATTTTATTTGAATTTATTATATGTGAGCTTGCAGTTATACTATTTTCAAGTTAGAGTTTAGAGAGTGTCGTGATGTGTAAAGCTGTTTAGCTGGCTTTGAATTTAACAGTGTGAGTGTGGTGGATGCGAATGGGATGGGGACACTATTCTAACTGCCTCGAAAGTTAAAAGAGGGCCCTAGTAGAGGAACAGAGAATTGTAATAATAGAGCTCCGATGACAGAAGGAAGGGCCGCCAAGAAAAGAAAAGAGAAAGCAGGTCACAGATAAAGGATGAATTAATGAGGCTGAAACTGCTCTGGGATAATAAAGAAAATTTTGCCCCTTCTCAAGCTTTGCTTATATGCTGATATATATGCTAAAATAATTGTAACTTCAAATGACTTAATTTAGGAGACAGATAAAGATTAATATACCCACCTTTCGATGAAAAACCATAATTAAAGTAATGCCAAATATCTGTATTCCATACAGGTAATTACTCCAAACAAGCCATAGGCTAAATTAAAGCAATAGAAATTTGAATGTTTCGCCCCCAGCTAGTTCAATATAGAGGACTAGAGCAAATAATTTTTTGAGGTTCCTTTAATGTCCAACTGCTGTGACTTTCAGGCAAATACTAATAACCAGTAGCTATTCCTCCATACAGTTCACTAATGGGTTGTCAAAGAATATAAAATAAGTATCACTTCACTTATTCTTGCCACCTTCTACTCACAAGGTGAAGCCAGTTCACTTTATAATTCAGTTGTACAACTTAGTTAAAATGATAAAATGATCCTATGTCATTACTTCATGTAAGCTGCAAACAAATACTTTTTTCTGTCTTCTCTCAAGATACAACCTACTCATCTCTTCAAATGTAAACGTCTTTGGTTGCACAACTATAAAGAACAGCATAAATCTTTGTCTGTATCATGAAATTACTTAATCCCTTCCTGATTTAGTGTATTAATGTTAACACATACTATTTTAATTGCAATAAAAGGCCTTTTTTTGTAGAACATGTGGTTGGGTATACAAACAGAGTCATAATTAAAGCCTAATTTAAATGCCTTGCTTATATACATGTTAATTTTTATAAATAGTAAAAAAAAAAACTGGCCTCAAAGATAGAAACTGCATATGGTGGGACTGAGCTAGTCATATCTGACAGTGAAATCTGGTAATTCCAGCTAAATTAATATTATATTGTTCTGACATATATCTTAAGGATATTTAAGGTTATTATTTGCTGTCATTTCTGCATTCTAAAATAGGTAGTGAAAATATTGGCATTCCAGTCTAGATTGGACATGATCATGTTCTTATTTGTTGTGTGCTTACTTTTGCTCTAAGACCATTGGATAATAGTTTTATTATTTTTTTCAATGAAAAACCTGGGGTAGTTTATTGATGGGTACACCAGTATGATTAAAGAACAACCAAATAGCTGTGTGAAAGGGGAAAAGATACCACTTTCCTAGTTTTATGTTCTTTAGTTTTAACTTCTGATTGCCAAAATGTTCCTTCCATGGATTTATGCATGCTTTTACAACCATCTATCAACATACTAGTTGTTGTTAGTAACCATTAAAATAAGTTGATCTAGTTAGGATAGACGATTTTTACTCAAGCTAACTACTGGGCTCATTAGACACACTTAAATACCAAAAGTAAAATCAAATGTCTTTTCTTATGGCCATGATAGAGTAACTTGTACCCCATTATCTTTCCATAATAAACAACTATAAAACAGGACAAAATACACAAAGCAATACTTTTCAGACATTGGAAAAGAGGCAGTGCAGAAACATCATTCCTAAGGGAAGAGAAACACATGAGGTATTCCCCATGGTTACCCCAGTTGTCTGCCTTGAAACATTTTTCAGACAGCAATATAATGAAATGGAGCCTAAGCAAAGCGTGGTAACATTAATGAGCTGAAGAAGCAATAATCTGACCCCAGACCTACAGAAGTAGCTGGAATTTGCTGTGTAGGGTCTTGAAAAGGAGGTTGCTGCACAAAGAAGGAGTTCTATGAATTTGCGGATGGTTCTAGTTAGGTATTTGTACAAACACTACACTACACATATAGAAGATGAAGTTTAATGAATTGTAGGAAAAAAAAGAAGTTACTGAGAAACTAAGCACCGAACAGAGATCTCAGAGAACACAAAGTACAAGCAAACATAAGAATTCCAATCTGACAGAGTAGAGGAAATATGCTGAATACCCCAGGTTTTCAGCTGAGATTCCAAAAGTTCATGCTATAAAAGGAGAACTACTTGAGAAATTCATTAAGACCTAACCTATACTTATCCTTACAAAGCTTTAAATCAATCCCTAATTAGTAGCATATTATTCCACAACTAAATTAATTGCTTCTTAGAATGAAACTCAATTCTTTTTAAAGAAAGACAACAAAATCTAGACTTTGAACACTATAGCGTTGAAAATTATTTTTAAAGACATAAAAAATGCCAAGCTTTTGTACAGTTGCAGGATACAAAAATCAACACACAAAAATGGGTAGTGTTTCTACATGCCAACAGAGAGCAATCTGAAAAATAAATTTTAAAAGTAATCCCATTTACTATAGCCACAAATATAATTAAATACATAGCAATTAACCGAAGAAATGAAATCTCCCCATAACAAAAATTAAAAAACACTGATGAAAGAAATTAAGGACACCAAAAAAATGGAAAAATATTCCATGTTCAAGGACTAGAAGATTCAATACAGTTAAAATGGTTATACTACCACAAGCAGTCTACGGATTTAATGGAATCCCTATCAAAATGCCAATAATATTCTTCACAGAAACAGGAAAAGCAATGCAAAAAAATTTATGGAACAACAAAAGACCAAGAACAGCAAAATCTTTTCTAAGCAAAAATAACAAAACTGGAGCAATCACATTGCCTGACTTCAAATTATACTATAGAGCTCTAGTAAACAAAACAGAATGGTACTGTCATAAAAACCAACTAATAGACCAAGGGAACAGAATAGAGAACCCAGAAACAAATGTCTATACTTACAATGAATTCATTTTTAACAATGGTGCCAAGAACATACTCTGGGGAAAAGACAATCTCTTCAATAAATAGTGCTGGGGAAACTGGAAATACATATGCAGAAGAGTGAACCTAGACCTCTATCTCGTACCATATTCAAAAATCAAATCAAGATGGATTAAAGTGTTAAATCTAATACCTCAAACTATAAAACTACTACAAGAAAACATTATGGAAATGCTCCAGGGCATTGGTGTGGAGCAATGGGGCAAACATATCTTGAGCAATACCCCACAAGCATAGGCAACCAAAGCAAAAATGGGAGAAAATATTTGCAAACTATCTATCTGACAGGGGATTAATACTAGAATATATAAGAATATAAAAGGAGCTCAAAAAACTCTATAGGAAAAAAATTTAATAATCTGATCAAAAACTGGGCAAAATATTTGAATAGACATTTTTCAAAAGAAGACATATAAATGGCAAATAGGAATATGGAAATGTACTCAACAACACTGATCATCAGAGAAATGCAAATCAAGACTACAATGAGATGTCATCTCACCCGAGTTAAAATGACCCTTATCCAAGAAACAGTCAATAGCAAAGCTGGCAAGGATGTCGAGAAAAGGGAACCCTCCTACACTGGTGGGAATGTAAATTAGTGCAATCATTATAGAGAACAGTTTGGACATTCCTCAAAAAACTAAAATTAGAGCTGAGCTACCACATGATCCAGCAATCCCACTGCTGGGGATATACCCAAAAGAAAAGAAATCAGTATATCAAAGAGATACCTGCACTCCCATGCTTGTCGCTGCACTGTTCAAAATAGCTTAGATCTGGAAGTAACGTAAGTGTCATCAACAGATAAAGAAAGAAAGCAAATGTGGTACATATACACAAGGGAGTACTATTCAATGATAAAAAAGAATGAGAGCCTGTTACTTGCAACAATATGGATGAAACTGGAGATCATGTTAAGTGAACTAAACCAGGCACATCTAAACATCTCATGTTCTCACTTATTTGTGGGATCTAAAAATCGATTGAACTCATGGACCTAGAGAGTATAAAGATGTTTACCAGGGGCTGGGAAGGGTAGTAGAGGGAATGGGGGAAAGCACGGTGGTTAGTGGGTACAAAAAACAGAAAGATTGAATAAGATCCTCTATTTCATAGTACAACAGTGTGACTATTGTCAATAATAACTTAATTGTACATTTTTAAATAACCATAAGAGTGTAACTGGATTTTTCTTAACACAAAGTATAAATGCTTGAGGAGATGGATACCATATTCTTCATGATGTGATCATTTCACATTGCATGCTTGTATCAAAACATCTCATGTACCCCACAAATATATAAACCTAGTATGTACCCACAATTTTTAAAAAATTAAAAAATATAGGCCAGGTGCGGTGGCTCATGCCTGTAATCCTAGCACTTTCGGAGGCCAAGGCGGGTCGAGCACGAGGTCAGGAGTTCCAGACCAGCCTGGAGTGAAACCCTGTCTCTACTAAAAATACAAAAATTAGCTGGGTGTGGTGGCATGTGCCTGTAGTCCCAGCTACTCGGGAGGCTGGGGCAGAAGAATCGCTTGAACTCAGGAGGCAGAGGTTGCAGTGAGCTGAGATGGTGCCACTGCACTCCACCCTGGGTGACAGAGCGAGACTCCATCTCAAAAAAAAAGTAATAAAATAAAAAATAAAAAATATAGTAAAATAATTTCCTAAAACAGTCATCTAAAAACAACAAAGAGGTAAAGCTGAATGAAGATAAAATATTAAAATACACTTAATATATTGAAAAGAAGGAAGAAAAGGAGAGAAAATAAAACAAAGATATGAGGGAAAAACATAAAGAGAAAGTTAATAGCAAGATTTTACACTGGAAGATAATAATATTAATTTAAAATATCAAATACATGTGGTGATCCACTTTCACTTAGACTTAAGAAAGCTGAGAAGCATTCTTAGCTTTAGAAAGCTTTTGAAATTAGCAGGCAGAAAAAGCCATTCTCACTCTAATAGCAAGTTAAAACCAGGATAATCTGTTAAATAATAACTTATTTTGAGCCAATCAGAGACATACAGTTGCAAGGCAACCAAAGGAACTAAATTCCATACCTGAATTTTTAACCTATTTTTAAAGGCCAAGTATAGGCAGGATATTGTGTCAGATTGGAAAACTGTGAGTCTCAGATGTGAGGCAAGTTCTCATTATATCATTTGTTCCACTCCAGACTACCAGGTGCTTTCAAGAAAGACTGAAGTCAGCTGGGCGTGGTGGTTCATGCCTATAATCCCAACACTCTGGGAGGCCGAGGCAGGTGGATCATGATGTCAGGGGTTTGAGACCAGCCTGGTCGACTTAGCGAAACCCCGCCTCTAAAAATACAAAATTAGCCTGGCTTGGTGGCAGTTGCCTGTCATTCCAGCTTCTTAGGAGGCTGAGGCAGGAGAATCTCTTGAACCCATGAGGCAGAGGTTGCAGTGAGCTGAGATCGCACCACTGCATTCCAACCTAGGCAACAAGAGTGAAACTCCATAAAAGAAAGAAGGAAGGGAGGGAGGGAGGAAGGAAGGAAGGGAGGGAGGGAGGAAGGAAGTAAAGAGAGAGAGAGAGAGGAAGGAAGGAAGGAAGAAGGAAAGAAGGAAGGAAAGAAGGAAGGAAGGAAGGAGAGAGAGTAAAAGATTGATTGAAGGCAAGCTGGGTACCTGAAAGGGACTCCCCAAGTGGTTCATAGACACTGTAGGTAAGTGAAAGGATACTTTTCCTAAGCAAAGATGGAATGCCTCTAGGGAAGAGGTAGAAGCAAAGTTTATCCACTTCTGGAGAAGAAAAAAGATAATCCTCCTCCCTCATTCCCATGCAAATGTCTACTGAAGTTAAGGGAGAGATATAGTAAAAGGCTGTCTGTCATGGGGAGAGGAAACCTGCTTGGGTGCAGCATGCCTCCTTAATAAAAGCGGAGGCAATGCTCATTAAGGGAAGGGCAGAAAACCTGTGCCTGCATAAGGTACCTCCCCTATCCAATTTGATACAAATCTCATTGTGGCACCAATTACCATGGGAAAGAAGAATATACATAGACATTTTGACAAAGGTTATTCTGGTGGTCCAGGTAAGTGGCGCTTCCATAAGACTGAATCTGGAACAGAAGGCTCTAGAGACTCTCCCTGCCTCCCAACCAAACCTTGAACTAAGAAGTAATAAAGAACAGCAGGAGGGGAAAATACTAGAGAGGATCTTCTCTATGGAGTAGACATGCAATGCCTTCTGAAAGCCGAGGATGAATCCAGTACAATGAGAAAAAATCATCAGTCACACAGGATGCATAAGGGAGTGGCAGCCCATTTCTAGGATAATTTGAATCCTGGAGTGCATTGGAGGTAACTATGCAGAAACAAATCCCAAACTCAAACTCAATTATTGAATATTCTGACTCAACGCCCAAAAACAGATAAAAGAAGAAGTGTGCATATTCTAGGATGTAATTAATTTTCATCTTTGTTGCTAATATATTTTAATATGTCTGCCATTGAATGCCTTTATGAAACACAGTAAAATCAAGAAAAAGTGACCCACTGTCAAAACATACAGCACTCAACAAATCCAGACAAAGAGATAACACATAGGTTGAAAATTTTAGACAAGGATTTTAGAGTAACCATGAATAATATGTTAGTAGAACTGGTAGAAAACAGATAAAAGTATATAAAATTTCAGCAGAGAGATGGAAACTATTAAAAATGTTTCAAATAAAAATGCTTAAATTCAGAATTAAATATTAGAGAAGAAAAATTCTTCAATCAGTGCACTGGAAGTGACAGAAGGAAAAAAAATCAGAGAACTCTAAGATAGTTCAATAGAAATTTCCCAAACAGAAACATAAAATAGAAGTTAAAATATCTGAACCAAAAGCAAAGCACATTGAAGAACTGTGAGGCGATATTAAGGGTTCTAATATTTGTGTAAGTTGGAATTCCACAAGTGAGCTGTTGGAGTGGGGCAGAATAAATATTTTTCAAAAAATAATGGCCAAACATTTTCTGGACTTGATGAAAATTATGAACACAGAGATCCAAACATACAAAATGTGATGAAAATTATATCAAGTACATAACAGTTAACTGCTTAAAACAGTTGATAAAATGGGTCTTAAGTCAGAAAAAAGCAGATGCAATATGTAAAGATGAACAAAGGTAAGGAAACTTCTAGTAGAAACAATGCAATGTAGGAGACAAAGGAGCGACACCTTTAAGTCTTGACAATAATAATAAATAAAAATTTGTCAACTTTGAATTTTACCCTTATTGAAAATATATCCCCAAAACAAAGGCCAAATAGACTTTCTCAGGTATACAAAAGTGAAATGAATTTATGTAGAAAGCACTACAAAAAGTGCTAAAGGAAGTTCTCAAGGCAGAAAGAAAATGATTCCAAGTGAAAACTTGGAACTATACCAAACAAAACAAAAACAAAAATTTAAAAAAAGGAAGTACACTGGAAAGAATTATGAAAAATGTGAGTAAATATATAAGATTTTAAAAAAATGATTGTTTAATGTAAAAATAATAGCAAAGTACTGTGTGGTTTGTAACACGTGTAGAAGTAAAACAAGTGATAGCAATAATAGAAATAATGGGAATGATAAAAAAGAAACATTATGTACAGTTCCTAGACTACACATGAAAATACAGAATAGTATTTGAATGTGGGCTGTCATAAGTTAAAGTTAAAAATCCTGAATAAATTATATTCATCTGCTAAATGAATAAAAAAAATTTAGAAATGATAAATGAGTAAAGATAATATTCAATCATAAATAATACTCAATTAATCCAATCAAAACCAGAAGAAAAGATATTTTACAAGTAATACATACAGATGAAATAAAATAACTAACAAGATAACAAATATCACCTGACTGGCCATGTAAACAAGAATAAGAACATAGATTATTGATTTCAGGAATGAAAGACAGGACATCACCATACATCATAGAAACATTAAAAAGCTAATAAGAAATCGTCATGAAAATGTTTATTCCAGTAGATATGTTACCTTAGATAAAATGGATTATTTTAAAGACTCAAATTAGCAAAGCCCATTCAAGAGGAAACAGGTAAGAGAATAATTCTGTATTTGTAATAGAATTAAATTATTAGTAATAAATAACTTCCACATGGAGAACTCCAGGCCAGGATGGTATTACTAATGAATACTATTAATACTAAACATTAAAGAAGGAGCAAAAGGAAGGAAGGGAAATTTTAGGTAAAGTTGTTTAGAACATGGAATAGGAAAGAACACTACCCAGGTCTTTTTTTTTTCCCCTGAGATGGAGTCTCACTCTGTTGCCCAGGCTGGAGTGCAGTGGCGCGATCTTGGCTCACTGCAACCTCCACCTCCCAGGTTCAAGCAATTCTCCTGCTTCAGCCTCCCGAGCAGCTGGGATTACAGGCACGTGCCACTACACCGGGTTAATTTTTGTATTTTTAGTAGAGATGGGGTTTCACCGTGTTAGTCAGGCTGGTTTTAAACTCGACCTCGTGACCCGCCTGCCTCAGCCTCCCAAAGTGCTAGGATTATAGGCGTGAGCCACTGCACCCAACCACCCAGGTCATTTAATGAGACCAACAATACTCTGTTAAGATTCAGAAAAATACATAGCAGACAAAGAAAATTTTAGAATATTCCTCATGAATATTGAGGAATGTTTATTGCCAATTGTTAAAATTATGTAATTGTAATACTCAAGATATGTGCATGTCACTGGATGTAATTTTATACCTTAATTTAAAAAATCATATTAGAGAAAGAAAAAGATGTACTTAACTTATTGATATTTTTCATTAGTATAGTTTCTTAGAGAGCACAAAATTCATCATGTGAACCTATACCTTTTTATTTTAAAAGCAGAAATAGCAACATGAATGCAGTTTTCTATTTTGTTAACTAATAACAGTAATGAGAAAAATGAATATGGAACTTGATACAGAACAAGATATCTGCAATTTGAGTAAACGGAAATGTTATTGACTCTTTTTTTCCGTCTATTATATACCACATCCTAAAGAAACGTCTTAATATGAAGATTGGGTAGGATATGTTTCAATGTCTTTACACATTTAGTTTAATTAAAAACCGGATTTACTGCAAGGAAATGCAAAACTTCCCTTTGCCTATAAGTAGTTGAATATCGTCCACAATCTCTCGAGATTTTCTGACAACAGTGTACAATCCAAGCCATAGAACTTATAGGTATAATTTCAATTAGATCTTGGTCCTTTGAGCTCTCCACAAAATTTATTCATCTCTTTTCTTTCATATTTTCAAAGTAGTTTCATTAAGCATTTCAATGCTTCAACTTTGAGTGCTTTATTATCATAACATTTTCTTTATGAAAAGGAAATTCCTCATTTGAAAAACAATTTAAAATTTTAAATCATCTTCTTTGCTCCAAATAGGTAAGGTACTCTACTGTTTGGTTAAACATGATGGCTCTATTCTAGTACTGGAAAATACAAATGACACTCTTCTATGATCACGAAAAGAGATCACAGAAGATCAGAGAAGACATCGCATTCTTCTACTCTCCAAAGAATCCACAAAATTTCACAATGCTGTTTTATTCAGATTCATCTAATTGATTTGAAAGATCCTTTGCTTTTTCTTTGTGAAAGACCTCAATGTTAATTTTTCTGTGAAGCTTGTCTGACAACTTTCCATACCCTAAAGTGGAAAGAAAATTCTCTTCCCCACCCTGTTTCACCAGATTACTTTGTAAGCATATGTTACTTCTTAGGACATTTTATTTAGCTTTTTGTTTTCACATGCTAATCTTTATGTGGGATTTTGAGCTGCCATATGGCAAGATCCATACTTTATAATCCAATCCATACAATCTGAAAGTTTAGGTGTCAAATCAATTATTGGAAAATGAATGAGTTTAAAAGCAGAAAATATTGATCTGTGTGGATTTGATTTTCAGCAACTATGTTGCCTTTTCGAATTGTAATTTTAAAACAGTTTCATTCAGGTGTATTTACATACTTTAAAACTCACACCTTTAAAGTGCACAATTCGGTGCTTTTTATTGTATAGATAGAGGTATGCTACCATTTTCACTATCTAATTTTAAGACATTTTATCCCTTTTAAGAAATCCCATCCCCCTTAGCAGTCACTCCTCACTCCTGTCCCCTCTCCTTAATCCACTAATAACCCTTAATCTGTGTTCTATTTGTCTATTCTGCATATTAATATAAATAAAATCATAATATGTGGCCTGTTGTGACTCAGTTCTTTCAGTTAGCATATTTTCAAGGTTTATTTATGTTATTGCATGTACAAGTATTTCAAGTTTTTATGACATTTCATTTTATGGATATTTTATATTTTGTTTATTCATCAGTTGATACATATTTGGGTTATTTTTACTTCTTAACTACTACGAATAATGCTATTAATATCTGTGCACAAATTTTTATGTGAACATTTGTTTTCATTTCTCTTGGATATAGAACTATGATTGAAATTGCTGAAAAATATTGTAATTTTGTGTTTAACTGTTTGAGGAAATGGCAAACCCTTTTTCAAAGTGGCTGCAGCATTTTTACAACCCCACCAGTCATATATAAGCATTTCAGCTGACTCACGTCCTTATCAGGACTTGCTATAGTTTGTCTTTTTTATTTTCTCACTGGGTACACAGTTGTATTTCATATTTTTAATATGTATTTCTCTAAAATCTAATGATATTGAACATAAATTCATGTGCTTAATGGCAATTCATATATGTTCTTTAAAGAAATATCTGTTCAATGTCTTTGATGCTGCCAATCTGCTAAACTCATTAACTCTAGGTTACATTTTGTGTGTAGACTCTTTAGGATTTTCTAGATAAAAGATCATGTCATCTGCAAATAGAAATCATTTTATTTCTTTATATTTCTAGTATGGATGTTCTTTATTTCTCTTCCTTTTCTAATTTTCCTGGTTAGCACCTTCAGTACTATGTTGAGTGAAAGTAATAAGAGCAGACATCCTTGTCCTGTTTCTGATATTAGGGTCAAACCATTCAGCAGTTCATTATTAAGTATGATATTAGCAGTGGGTGTTTCATAGATGCCCTTTATCAGGCTGAAGGAATTCCCTTCTATTTTTAATTTGCTCAGTGTTTTTGTCAGGAAACGCTCTTAAATTTTGTCAAAGGGTGTTTTTGTGTATCAATTAGGATGATTGTGTCTTTTTTGTCCTTTATTCTATAAATGTGGTGTTTTACATTGATTTACATATGTTAAACCAAAGTTGCAGTTCTTGGAATAAATGCCAATTTGTCATAATGTATAATCCTTTTAATATTCTGCTGGATTTGGTTTAATAGTGTATTGTTATGGTGTTTTGCATCTATAGTCAAAGTAATATTTGTAGTTATATGTGTGCTATTTTTTTTGTCTGGTTTTGGTATCAGGGTAATATTGGCCACTGAGAACGAGTTTGAAAGTGTTAAATTGCCACAAAGTATACTGTTTTTACTCTCTTAAGAACTCCTCTGAACTGTTCTAAGTTTTTGACTAATTTCAGTAGTTCTGAAAAACTTGATTTTGACCATTTTTACCAGTTTGTCATTGTTTTTTGGAAGGAAAAGATTTTCAGAAGTCTTTACTTCTCTGGAATTGCTTTCCTCTAGTTTATTTTTAAAGAACTGAAATGGATGATGTTTTGCCATATTCTCTTCTTCACTCTCCAATTTTCTTCCCCAGAAAATACATATTTTAGAAATGGATTTAAAGATTGTGAAGAACCTCAGCTTTTCTCATACACCACTTTATGAGTGTGTATTGTTATTCATTAAACACGTTTTTACTGAATATCAATTATTCACTAGACACTGTGCCAGAACATGATAATCAGGACCATGTATTGGCCTGTCAGGAACTTCCAGTGGCATATGTTGCCGCCTCCTTTCCTAGTACTCACCCCTAGCCCATAACTTGAATAGGAGAGATTCAAGGAGCAAGAATGTTAAATTAAAAGCCACAAAGCAATTTGATTAAGCAGCTTACTGACAGAGTAAGAATGCCTTGATTTTAAATGTCACATTTTCAAAGAGAAAGTCATTCTGGAAATTTCACCATGATGACAAGAATCTATGTTAATATTAACACTTGAGAGCATTTTTATCTGACTTTCATAGAGGTAATTCTGCTAATGATCATTTTATGTTATTTAAGGAAATGATTATTCAGAGTCTTTTTTCCATATAGTATTATACAAGGTGATAACAGGAATCAAAGACACATAGCATAGGCTTTCTGATATATACATATATAATATATGCTTCTTGATTTTAATAAGCATAAGCTGTTTAGTAAAATATCTATTAATAGGATATTACAATAGAATAGTCAGGTAGTAAAAGTTTAGAAGCTGAAACAAAGCAAGCAACACTAGGTGAGGAGACTGGAAGACTGATAAAAAGAGAGATGGCTGCCTTTACAAAAATAACTGTCTGAATTGAGGTTAGAACTCACGTCTCAATGTTTTTCCAGTTTCTCCAGTTTATAGCGGGGCTTCCCCTATATTATAAAAAGGACAACCCCAGGTATTTAGTTAGCTTTCTAATTGTGTGCAAAATTATTTAAAATAAAGTGTTTTATGTAATATATAAATTTTTTTAAAAAGTACCAATGCCAATTCAATAGACATATTCTATTATTTTGCTTTCATGTATAAGGATTGCACTACTATTAATCTAATTCATATGAAATGTTTTATAAATTGCACTTACAATCTAAATGTATTCTATTTAATATTTTATCTATTATATGCTGTTGATAAACTGTTAGAGAACTAATGAAAAGTGCACTGAAGTTTTATATTATTTCATCACAATTCTCTAATCCTTAAATATATGCCACTTAGTCTAATTTGAGAGCATTAAAGCAAAATAAGTTACTTACGGAATCAGAATGTTTCACACAAATGTTAATTGTTGCATACCATTGGTGCCAGGTCATTGACTCTGTAACCGACTTCAAAAATAAAGGTTACTAATTTTTCTAGTTACTTACAGTAATAAGTAACATGTGAGAGATAACTATAGGGAAAACTAATGAAGAAGGAGCCATTAAGGAACGTTCCCAGAACCTGATCTTGACAAGCTAGAATCAGGCTGCTGACTAGGAAATTCAGGGTGGATGGATCACTTGAGGTCAGAAGTTCGAGACTGGCCTGTCCAACATGGTGAAATCCCGTTTCTACTAACAATACAAAGAATTAGCTAGGCATGGTGGCACGCGCCTGTAATCCCAGCTACTTGGGAGGCTGAGGCAGTCTAATTGCTTGAACCCAGGAGGCGGAGCTTGCAGTGAGCCAAGATCACACCACTGCACTCCAGCCTGGGTAACAGTGTGAGACTCCATCTCAAAATAAATAAATAAATAAATAAACAAACAAACAAACAAAAATAAATAAGTAAAATAAAAACCGAAAAAGTTACATGCAATTTGTTTGGCTTTATTTTTATGAATTTCAAAATGTTATTTCAGGAAGATAAGCTATGTATATACCAGAGAAAGCATAAATGCAAACACACAAAAGAAATTTTGTTCTCCTGGATAATATCCTGCAGAGTGTTTTCCAACTTAGTTCCATTCTCCCCAACACTTTCAGGTACATCAATCAGACGTAGATTTGGTCTTTTCACACAGTCTCATATTTCTTGGAGGCTTTGTTCATTTCCTTTTATTCTTTTTTCTCTAGACTTCCCTTCTCGCTTCATTTCATTCATTTCATCGTCCATCCATCCAGATTCATAAAGCAAGTCGTGAGTGACCTACAAAGAGACTTAGACTCCCACACAATAACAATGGGAGAATTTAACACCCCACTGTCAACATTAGACAGATCAACGAGACAGAAAGTTAACAAGGATACCCAGGAATTGAACTCAGCTCTGCACCAAGTGGACCTAATAGACATCTACAGAACTCTCCACCCCAAATCAACAGAATATACATTTTTTTCAGCACCACACCACACCTATTCCAAAATTGACCACATAGTTGGAAGTAAAGCTCTCCTCAACAAATGTAAAAGAACAGAAATTATAACAAACTGTCTCTCAGACCACAGTGCAATCAAACTAGAACTCAGGATTAAGAAACTCACTCAAAACCGCTCAACTACATGGAAACTGAACAACCTGCTCCTGAATGACTACTGGGTACATAACGAAATGAAGGTGGAAATAAAGATGTTCTTTGAAACCAACAAGAACAAAGACACAACATACCAGAATCTCTGGGACACATTCAAAGCAGTGTGTAGAGGGAAATTTATAGCACTAAATGCCCACAAGAGAAAGCAGGAAAGATCCAAAATTGACAACCTAACATCACAATTAAAAGAACTAGAAAAGCAAGAGCAAAGACATTCAAAAGCTAGCAGAAGGCAAAAAAAAACTAAAATCAGAGCAGAACTGAAGGAAATAGAGACACAAAAAACCCTTCAAAAAATTAATGAAAACTTGAGCTGGTTTTTTGAAAAGATCAACAAAATTTATAGACCACAAGCAAGACTAATAAAGAAGAAAAAAGAGAAGAATCAAATAGATGCAATAAAAACTGATAAAGGGGATATCACCACCGATCCCACAGAAATAGAAACTACCATCAGAGAATACTACAAACCCCTCTATGCAAATAAACTAGAAAATCTAGAAGAAATGGATAAATTCCTCAACACATACGCCCTCCCAAGACTAAACCAGGAAGAAGTTGAATCTCTGAATAGACCAATAACAGGCTCTGAAACTGTGGCAATAATCAATAGCTTACCAACCAAAAAGAGTCCAGAACCAGATGGATTCACAGCCAAATTCTACCAGAGGTACAAGGAGGAACTGGTACCATTCCTTCTGAAACTATTCCAATCAATAGAAAAAGAGAGAATCCTCCCTAACTCATTTTATGAGGCCAGCATCATCCTGATACCAAAGCCTGGCAGAGACACAACAAAAAAAGAATTTTAGACCAATATCCCTGATGAACATCGATGCAAAAATCCTCAATAAAATATTGGCAAACTGAATCCAGCAGCACATCAAAAAGCTTATCCACCATGATCAAGTGGGCTTCATCCCTGGGATGCAAGGCTGGTTCAACATACACAAATCAATAAATTTAATCCAGCATATAAACAGAACCAAAGACAAAAACCACATGATTATCTCAATAGATGCAGAAAGGGCCTTTGACAAAATTCAACAACCTTTCATGCTAAAAACTCTCCATAAATTAGGTATTGATGGGACATATCTCAAAATCATAAGCGCTATCTATGACAAACCCACAGCCAATATCATTCTGAATGGGCAAAAACTGGAAGCATTCCCTTTGAAAACTGGCACAAGACAGGGATGCCCTCTCTCACCACTCCTATTCAACATAGTGTTGGAAGTTCTGGCCAGGGCAATCAGGCAGGAGAAGGAAATAAAGGGTATTCAATTAGGAAAAGTGGAAGTCAAATTGTCCCTGTTTGCAGATGACATGATTGTATATCTAGAAAACCCCACTGTCTCAGCCCCAAATCTCCTTAAGCTGATAAGCAACTTCAGCAAAGTCTCAGGATACAAAATCAATGCACAAAAATCACAAGCATTCTTATACACCAATAACAGACAAACGGACAGCCAAATCATGAGTGAACTCCCCTTCACAATTGCTTCAAAGACAATAAAATACCTAGGAATCCAACTTACAAGGGACGTGAAGGATCTCTTCAAGGAGAACTACAAACCACTGCTCAATGAAATAAAAGAGGATACAAACAAATGGAAGAACATTCCATGCTCATGGGTTGAAAGAATCAATATCGTGAAAATGGCCATACTGACCAAGGTAATTTATAGATTCAATGCCATCCCCATCAAGCTACCAATAACTTTCTTCACAGAATTAGAAAAAACTACTTTAAAGTTCATATGGAACCAAAAAAGAGCCCGCATTGCCAAGTCAATCCTAACCCAAAAGAACAAAGCTGGAGGCATCACGCTACCTGACTTCAAACTATACTACAAGGCTACAGTAACCAAAACAGCAAGGTACTGGTACCAAAACAGAGATATAGATCAATGGAACAGAACAGAGCCCTCAGAAATAACACCGCATATCTACAACTATCTGATCTTTGACAAACCTGACAAAAACAAGAAATGGGGAAAGGATTCCCTATTTAATAAATGGTGCTAGGAAAACTGGCTAGCTATATGTAGAAAGCTGAAACTGGATCCCTTCCTTACACCTTATACAAAAATTAATTCAAGATGGATTAAAGACTTACATGTTAGACCTAGAACCATAAAAACCCTAGAAGAAAACCTAGGCAATACCATTCAGGACATAGGCATGGGCAAGGACTTCATGTCTAAAACACCAAAAGCAATGGCAACAAAAGCCAAAATTGACAGATGGGATCTAATTAAACTAAAGAGCTTCTGCACAGCAAAAGAAACTACCATCAGAGTGAACAGACAACCCACAAAATGGGAGAAAATTTTCGCAACCTACTCATCTGACAAAGGGCTAATATCCACAATATACAATGAACTCAAACAAATTTACAAGAGAAAAACAAACAACCCCATCAACAAGTGGGTGAAGGACATGAACAGACGCTTCACAAAAGAAGACATTTATGCAGCCAAAAAACAGATGAAAAAATGTTCATCATCACTGGCCATCAGAGAAATGCAAATCAAAACCACAATGAAATACCATCTCACACCAGTTAGAATGGCCATCATTAAAAAGTCAGGAAACAACAGCTGCTGGAGAGGATGTGGAGAAATAGGAACACTTTTACACTGTTGGTGGGACTGTAAACTAGTTCAACCATTGTGGAAATCAGTGTGGCGATTCCTCAGGGATCTAGAACTAGAAATACCATTTGACTCAGCCATCCCATTACTGGATATATACCCAAAGGACTATAAATCATGCTGCTATAAAGACACATGCACACGTATGTTGATTGCGGCACTATTCACAATAGCAAAGACTTGGAACCAACCCAAATGTCCAACAACGATAGATTGGATTAAGAAAATGTGGCACATATACACCATGGAATTCTATGCAGCCATAAAAAAGGATGAGTTCATGTCCTTTGTAGGGACATGGATGAAACTGGAAATCATCATTCTCAGTAAACTATCTCAAGGACAAAAAACCAAACACTGCATGTTCTCACTCATAGGTGGGAATTGAACAATGAGAACTCATGGACACAGGAAGGGGAACATCACACTCCGGGGACTGTTGTGGGGTGGGGGGACGGGGGGAGGGATAGCATTAGGTGATACACCTAATGCTAAATGACGAGTTAGTGGGTGCAGCACACCAACATGGCACATGGATACATATGTAACAAACCTGCACATTGTGCACATGTACCCTAAAATGTAAAGTACAATAATAATAAAAAAAAAGAAATTTTGTTTTGCCATTTGAAATAGGTTATTATCATGCATTGAGACAAGTAGAGTTCTTTCCAGGATGTAACTGTATTGCTGCAAACGGAATGCTCCCTGGAGGAAATGCCACTTCCACCAACTCCCTAATGCATCCATTTTCAGATACATTTCAATATAAAAGACACTAAAAAATTCATGCTTGAGAATGGAAACTAACCAAACTTTTGGAATCTGGATTTGCTCCCAAATCTAACACACACAGCTCCAATTGAGTGGCCTTGTTCATGGACAATTTGTCCATATTTTTAGATACATCAAGTTGATGGCAAGGAAAGCCAAAATTATCATGTGAAATGACAGAAATATTTGGCAAAATGCAACCTGTAATTTCCTTTTCCCTGTATCCTCCAACATATTGAGGATGTTATGCACTAGGAGTGGATAAATAAGTACTTATTGGAGCTTTTCTTTCCAGCTGGCTCTGTACTCAGCAAGCCCTGGAGCTAAGGCAGGAGATTAAAAACAAAACCAACTATGACAAAACTAACAATGACACAAAGTATAAATCTTTCTCTTTTCTCCTGCTACCCTGGGTAAGATTGTCATTTAAATGCCTGAACAGCTGTGCCTATACTAGGTTACCAGCTCACCAAAAGTACATCCACAAATGAATATCAGTCCACCAGAAATACAACTGAGGGCTTATGATGGGTGAGGTGGATAATTCATTTCCTGCATTTTTATTTCTTTATAAGGCTATCTACCTTGGTTATCTGTGGGAGACTAAATACTTTTACACTATAATAGTAATATTATTAGTAGCAGCAGTGTGACAACAATAGTAATAGTGTGTTGGAATTTATTAAACACTTATGATGAAATAGGAACTGTTCTAAGTGCTCCAGAGACATTATCACATTTAATTCTCATAACAATCCCTTGATACTAGTACTATTTATAATTCTGCTTCAGAGGGAGTTTATTAAATTGCCTGAAGTCACATAGCTAATAAGAGCTGGAGCAGAGATTCAAACCCAGCCAGTCTGATTAGAAACTGCACTCTCAATCACTACACTAAACTATAACAATATCATTCAGTACCCTCAGCTCTCACCAACAGGCTGGAAAGTTTGCTCCTTATGTAGGTGTTATAATTTAGTGAGTTATTGAATCCAGCTACCTTCCAAGAGGGGAAACACAGACCTTCTTAATGCAAGTAGAAATCAATCTTGGAGTGTTTTCATGGGGTTCTTCATGGCTATGCAGGCCTTTGCATAGTAGAGGTGGAGAGGCTTCTGGAGAATCAAGAACCAGAATCCATATGGCCACAAATTGGCATAAGGCAGCTGTGTTCACATAATTCCCTTTTGAATGATTTCCATCTCATTCTCAGATAGGGAACAAAAGACCTTTCAATGCTGAGTTCAGGTGGGAGCACTGCATCGTTTCCCTGTAGTTCTTTCTAGGTTGTGAATGAAGTAAAGAGGTGAGAGAAAGTACTGAAGAGTGAAACAAAAGCATGGACTCAAAAATGAGCATCACTGCAGTAACACAGAATACATTTTCTAGATTGCATAGCCAAAAAAAAAAATCCTAACAAGCAAATGAATCTCTGTATTATTCCAATAAAGTGGCAGGAAATGGATAGCTAGTCGTTCCTTGCCAAAAATGGCAATCCTGTTCTGGCCCTCAGAGATAATGCACAGTTCTGAACTACACCAACATTTCAGCTGCCTCACAACAAATGATGTACATTAAGCTATTATCATTGTGAACAAAGTGATTACAATTTTTCCCCTGTGGCAAATCTAAAATCCCATATAAGAAAACCATTGCCTTGACTAGGTGTAAAAGCCATTACCTTTGTTGTCAGCATTTGAAACATAGACCAGCTGGTTTTCAAAACAGTTAGGACATTTAAGATACATGTAGTAAGATTAACCCTCCTTGCTGGCAATGTAATTACTGTGTTTAGTCATTTTAACGATCTCATAAAGGACAATGAGATATAATACAAGTACAGGACAAGAAAAGGTCCCGGAAAGGCAATTGTGCCATTCTTTACAAGCAGAATGTGAAGCTGGTGAGCACAAGATAAGCCAGAATGTGTTGACGGCAGGTCCCTGTCTTCTATGGAGTAAAGAAACCAAACAATCTGGAAGTGACCATCTTTGGTAGCCCTGGGCCAGTCCATACTGTGATTCATCTTTGGTGGGGAAAGATCTGTGATCTTGGCTTTTGGATGATGCTTCTATTGGCTCTTGTTTTGTGAGCTGAATCACATAACAATAGAGATTTAGGCTATAAAGACTTTTAGATGCTACTTAATTCAAACTTCAATCCCAGGACAGAAATTTCCTTACCAGAATAATCCTGATCTATGTTTATTGAATCTCTGGTTAAATATTGTTGTTGATGGATTGGTTTTACTTTTGGAAATATCCTGCTCAATATTTAGACTTGTCTTCTGGTTACATCTTCCTTTAAATTGAGCTGAAATTAATCTCACTGAACATCCATTTGATCAATTCTATTTTTTGAGCATTCCATATTAATGTTCACTCTTTTTGTTTTACCCATTCCTACTTTGAATGCACCAATCTTACAACACTTTTAGATTTTAGATTTTTTTCTCCAGAAGAAAAATTAATACTGTAGAATTAATATACAGTAGGTATTAGGGATTCTACAGTGAATAAGCAACATGTTATATTATAGGGTTGACAGCTTAATGTGGTTACAGAGAATAATAAAGTGCCCTAGTGCTATGATGGCATTTTGGCAGGGCATTCTATCAGGCTTAGTATTTAACGTGTTCCTTGTGTGGATGGCTTACGGACTTCTTACCATCCCAGATACACACTAAATTGTAAATTGCCTCTTTTTAGGGGCTGTTCTCCTTAGCAAACTAACACAGGAACAGAAAACCAAATATCATATGTTCTCACTTATAAGTGGGAGCCAAGTGATGAGAACACATGGACACATAGAGGGGAACAACACATACTGGAACTTTTCGGAGGATGGAGGGTGGGATGAGGGAGAGAATCAGGAAGGATAACTGGTGGGTCATAGGCATAATACCTGGAAAATGAAATAATCTGCACAACAAACCTCCATGACACAAGTTTACCTATGTAACAAACCTGCATTTGTACCCCTGAACTTAAAAGTTAAAAAAAAAAAACCCTAATACTGTAATGTAGAAGAAGTATCAACTTTAACTGAGCACTGTAAACCATTCTATTCAAGTAGTCCAAGTTATTTTTCTTTTACAATAATGCTTGAAGACCATTTTTTACATGAACATTTGTCTAACCAGATCTATATTACCATGAGTAGTTTACACCATATTTTGAAATTCAAAGCCTAGGTAATAATACATGCTTATGTTTACAAGCAAGTCTTATGAATTTATGCCAAAAGATACAACCAACCTCTTGTCTTTCTTCTATGATATTACATTGTAATTATATATTTTATTTTTAAATGACAAATACCACCTCCTATGATGTTATCAATTGTAGGATTTAATATCATCTATATTTCTACAATTAACCTTTGCTTTTTCCTCTATTTTTGCCTTTTTTCAACATTTCTTTCTACCCAGTGGATATAAATGGTATGATAAAAATCTGAAGACCTAAATACGGCACTGTCACTCACACTGAACATATTCACAAATATGCAGATACAGATTGGTTATAATAGATCAAATTGATAAAACAATGACTACCACAGCAACAAAGATCATTATAATAGTAAAACTATTATCTCTTCTGTTTTGAAAATCTTATGTCTGAAGGATTAATATTTAATGCTTTGCATTGACATAATTTAAATTATCTAAAATATTTCAACATATATTCTATCCTTCTACCTATCCATAGAGTTAATCAAGGTTAAATATCACTATTTTTTTTTTTTTTTTTTTTTTTTTTTTTTTTTTTTTTTTTTGGAGATGGAGTCTAGCTCTGACGCCCAGGCTGGAGTGCAGTGGCACAATCTTGGCTCACTGCAAGCTCCGCCTCCTGGTTCACGTCATTCTCCTGCCTCAGCCTCTCCGAGTAGCTGGGACTGCAGGTGCCCGCCACCACACCCGGCTAATTTTTTGTATTTTTAGCAGAGACGGGGTTTCATCATGGTCTCGATCTCCTGACCTCGTGATCCGCCCGCCTCGGCCTCCCAAAGTGCTGGGATTACAAGCGTGAGCCACCGCGCCCGGCCACTATTCTTTTTTTATAAATAATAATGGTGCTATAAAATGCTAAACTAGCCAAAATCACACAAAGTAATAGAACCAGGACTAAAAATCATACTCCAGATACCCAATGTTCTTTAAATATACCATAGCATAATCAAAAATTAAGTGTCTGTATGTGGTTCACACATGCCTATAAACAAAATTATTACCTTTAATTTTTTATTATTAACAAGTTTATGGCATTGGCTAGCGATAAAACAATAGATGAAATAGCAACCACTGATCACTGCTAACTCAAAGGTTATATGATTGAGATAATATTCAGTGCATTTGGGTATGATGGCGATATGGTCTCGCTCTGTGTCTCCACCCAAATCTCATCTTGACTTGTAATCTGAATTGTAATTCCCACATATTTGGGGAGGGACCTTGTAGGAGGTGATTAGATCATGGGGTTGGTTCCCCCGTGCTGTTTTCTACTGTGAGTGAATTCTCACAAGATCCGATGGTTTTATAAGGGGCTTTCCCTGCCTTCGCTCTGCATTTCTCTTGCCTGTCGCCATGTAAGACACGCCTGTTTCACCTTCCACCATGATTGTAAGTTTCCTGAGGCCTCCCCAGCCATATGGAACTGAGAGTAAATTAAAACTCTTTTCTTTATAAATTACCCAGTTTCAGGTATATCATCACAGCAGTGTGAAAATGGACTAATACAGATGGATTTTAAGCAAAGCACAAAAATAGTGTATAAAAAATTAGCAAGCATAAATTCAGAAGTTTCAAGTTGGCTTGCATTATATAAACCATAATGAACTTTACATTTCTTGGCAAAATTTCCATGTTTAATAAAAGTTAATAATTCTTCAAATAAAAGCTGTGTGAGCACTTTAAAATACTATAAAGGAGTCTAAAATCAAGCCGCTTCAATTTTCACAACTTTCTTTTACTCTTTCCATTAGAAGAACTATAAATGAACTTTCAATAAAATCAGAGCTTTTGATGTGGCCATTTATTTTTAAAAGGCATTCTATAGCATACCTATTGCTGAACCTAGAATCTCCATTGATATTCCATTTAATAAACTTGGAAGCCAGAAACACTTATTTTAAAGTTCAGGTTTAATTAAAAGATAAGACTAGAGTGACAGAATGGCAAGGGAAAGAGGGGTGTGGAATTTTTTGTTTATTATTGCAGAGCAGCTGCTTTTATTTTAACTAATCTCCATTAATGTCAAATCAAAAGCTGGTACTTCTTATAGGCTTTTGCATTTGCCTTGTTACCTACTTCTCTTAGAAAATTACTATGTATTTTCTCATTCTGAGATGCAGTCCAGTATGAGTCCATAATTGTTTAGCTGAAAGTACTGAGAAATTCTTGTCATAAGGTTTATTTTTGAAATTGAAATATATTCACTTATTTCTTCAGCAACATTTTCTAGGTGTTAACCTCTGTTTTGGGTATTAGGGGTTAATCAGTGAATAAACATACCAAAAAGGAAAAAAATAAACAAACATACAAATTAAAAAGAAACAAACAAAACTCCTGCCTTGCTAGAATTTACTATATAATGAAAACTCATTTCAGACTCAAGTGAAGTTACATGTAAATACTAGAAGGCTAGCACTAACAGAAACTACCTTTCTGCAATGCTCTGTTAGTTCAGAGCATTGAAGTAATCTTTGAAACCACATTTTCAAAGATTTTACTTAGAAAGCCATTGTTCAAATTGTTCAATGCCTACCTCTAGGACAGAAAAAAATAAAGGGTTTTAGCGTGGGTGAGAGAAACGAGAAGGAAGAAAGAGTTGTAGGGTAAATTCAGGATGTATCCCAGGACAGTACAGGGAAAGCTAGCTCACGATAAATTTAACTTCTCAGAGTTTCTTATTAAATGAGCTGCACACTCTTAGAGGATCCTGAGTTCCACAATGATCTTTTACTTTTCAAAAGCATTCAGGACATGAACCAGAAAAGAAAGAATTAAAACTAGTGAAAGGAGCCCCATATACATTTCCGAATCCACATGTTCCTTAAGAATTAAAAGTAGTGCATGTAAAAGAATCTCTTTTCTGAGATAAACTGTACCACATTTTTCTACTAAAATTAAGCTCCAGGGATATGAGAAAAGTATTTTCTGAAAGAATACACCATTATAAATGTTTTTAATCTATAGAATCATGATGGAAACATTCATTAAAGTAGAAACCGTTACTTTTATTTACATTGTGTATTAAAATAGAAAAAAAGTTACCACAGACCTCTTAGTATAGTGTCTTCGTAAGTATAACATCCTTTGATCTTCGGGACAGTTTATGAGTTAGATATTATTTTATCTTCATTATGCTACTCATGAGTATCCCATGTTTAGAATGACTGACTGACTGACTGACTGACTGACTGATCCAAGTTGCTACAACTGATCAAGGCTCACATCAAAATTGAAAACCCAGGTGTAACAACTCAAACCCCATGAACTCCCCATTGAGCCACACAGCTTTTCAATTGACTGATCAAATGAAAAAGGTTTTGTTAGATATTTTTCATAAATTATTTTAGACAATTCAAATGTAACAAAGATGCCTATCCCCATCTGTTTTCCTCTTCGCTTTTGTTTTAGGTGCTGATGCATTCTGATCTAAACCTTCCCTCTAATATCACTTTTTAAAGTAAAATAAACGAAGGCAGCATATCCACTTGGGAAAAATTATACCGTATTAGTCCTTAGTAGAATTTCTGTTATTGATGTTTACTGAGCTTTGTAAGACACTTGAGAATTGCAAAACTTCCTGGGCCATTTCAGTTGGTCTCTAATCACAAGATCAGCAATGTAATAAGGGTTTGCTCTGCCTCTGCACCAGGGTCTTTGCAAGAACTTTGGCTGGAAGCAGAGGTAGTAAAAATATGAATGCAGGAAAAAATGGAGTATCTTTAATGAAGTTAGGAGGTAATAGGTGAAAGGTTAAGAGCATAAACTTTGAAGGCAAACAGACATGAATTCTTATTCCCATTCTGATATCTACAGGCAATGTGAGAGCAGAAATTTTAATTACTCTCTCTAAGCTGCCACGGTTAATAATGATCATAAATTGTAAAGTTGTCATGACTAAAGAAAGTATTTAAAAGTACACACAAAAAATAGACTAATTGAATCTGCTATTAAGAGTATTATTAACATTATTTTATCCCCTTTCCTCATACTCTAAGATCTATGAATTCTCATAAATGTATATGGTTTTTTTTTCAGATTTATCTGGGAACATAGAAAATCTATGTTTATATAACATATAAAAAGCAATATGGGTTTTTCTTAACATAGAGTAAAATTGATGGAATAGATATATTTTATATATTCTACGTATTCTTAGCCTACTTCTTAAAGAACTTGAGATAGTCTGAATTCTGTCATAAAGTTTAATAGTATAGTTAAGGTTCAGAAGAGAATACCTGAAGTAAGTCCATGGCATGTACTACATTTCCAGACACTTGAAATGAGTTAGAGTAGGGTTTTGCATAGGATCCTAAGCTTTCTAGGACCTAGGCCTCTTAAGATCTAGAAAAAAAGGGAAATGTGAGTCATTAAATAATTTTTTTCCTCTGGCAAAATGCCAGACATCTAGCAAAAATTCCCTTATAGAGTTCAATTATTTTCTTGAAATAAAGCTAAAAATGAATTCATAGCAAAAGTCTCTGCTTAAGAGACAGCAATTAACACAATGGATAATCTATGGTTTCCTAAAAGACAGAAATTTTCAAATGCATGCATCTACTATTGAATCTTTATAAAGGAGAAGGCATATTACTAAATCATAGCTCAGTGAGAAGCTGAGATAATTATGTGTTAGGCTCTGTTGCATTCTAGTGATCTAAATTATAAGGATAGTCACTTAAGAGAGACCCTCATTGATGCACAGTCTCTCTATCCAGCTATTCTTCCTCTCGAATATCATATGTCTTAGGCAAGCATTTGGCAGGTGTTAAATTGCAGTAAATCTATGATTGGATTATCTCATAGAAACCTCTAGAGCTTATAACCTATTGTTCTGGTTAAAGTGTAAGCCATATACTTTAATCATTTCTGACATAGGCACTATATTCACAAAAATAAAAAAGAAAAGGAGACACATTTTCCCATCGGGTTATGGTAGCAGAATGGGAGGGGGAAGGAACTGTTCCAAGGACAAGTATTTCTGATTAGATTGCATCTCTACCTGTCTCAGTCTTGCTCTCAGCAGGATTTCAAGGGAGACCCATAGAACTCTGACTCTCCTAGTCTCTAAACTACCCAGCAGTCCCAAGAAATATAACTAATGTAATAACTGATTGTCTATATTTCTTTTAGAGACTATTAATACTGACTGATTCCTTGATTACCAAGTCACCACTAGAAGCCTGATTTTTGTTTTTCAGTTTTGTTTTGTTTTTAGCTATCCCATATCATAAAGGTTTCCATATCCATTAGAATGTACTAACCATTGCTGGACTCATGGTCTTATTCTTTACACCGTGCTGTCCAGAGCACACTGTTTATTATCAGCAAAACCTCTTATACCTACTGCCTCTCTGAAGTTCCCCTTCATTTTATTTTTGCTCTGAATGTAATGTTGGTGTTCACTGAAGATAATACTACATCCCCAATAGTCCTCTCATGGTGCTGCTTGTGTTTCCTCAGCAACACAACTATAGTGGATCTGTAGAGGAGAACTTTTTTTCTCATTTCTCATTGCCTCATCCCTAAAACAAAAATTTATAAAAACAACATTAAATTATCTGTCATCAGATACTTCATTTATGTTCCTTTGAAGGCACTTCCTTTTTCCTGGGCATATACTCTTTCATGGAAGATTTTTTTGCACGTGGCTTACTGCTCTCTCTCCACCCTGATGTTGGCCACTATTGCTGGTGTTTTAAAATAATTCATCCATCTCACTGTGTTTCTCATCCTTTTTCTCCCCACTACTGATGCTTTTATCTTCCATCCCTTCTCAATTGCTCATTCTCGGGATTATTTACTGAACACTATTTTTCCCAATTACTATTGTACCTCATAATACTCACTTCACTTCACGTGTCCGCTTTTACAGTACGACCTGTCTTTCTAACTTAGCAGTCTAGAATCACAGTCCCCAGTCCTATCAGTACTTCAGATTCATTGACCCTACCAACATCTCACTACCCTTCATTCTCTTTATCTCCTCAGTTTCATCTATATCCACTCTGTTTCCATGATTCATGTCCATACTAATGTATTTTCATTCATACTCCACTCTCTTGGTCCTTTGCCCCTCCAACATATTCTGCTGTCAAGGCAGAACATATTTATTCTTCGCCTACTCCATAAGTGAACCCAGCAGTCTCACGTAACTAGAGAAAAGCTGGTGACTTAACTTACAAATCAATGTTTTCAATGACAAGTGGGGACTCTGTGCTGCCTGAGACTCCTGTTAGATTCCTCTTGTCAATCCATTCTCCTCCTGTCCCAGGCAGCTGGTTCACATTTCAGTTTATGACCTTGATTTTCATTTTACCAGGGGTAAAAAAAGCAAAGTGAAGAAAATTGAAACATGTTTCCATGACCATGTCTACTTCCTAGATTACTGTATTTGAATCCACCTACTCTATCCTCTCCCCAGTTATGACAAATAACATCTGTTTGATCCTAAGAAATCCCTCGTTTGTATACGGCGTCCTAGTAAGGATGTGGATAATAAAATTATCTCTTTCTTCAGAATCTATAATCTAATTCGGTATCTACTGTATCTTTCTCACTGTGTATAATTACTGTGTGTAGAAACAATGAGAAAGATTGTTTATAAGCACATGTGTGCACACACCCCCATATATTATATTTTTCTCCATGTACAATTTCATTTCTCTGTTTCCCTCAAAGAAAGTGTCTTTATTCGTTATCTTTATTCTCCTCCTATTATTGCTTGAACTCCCTCCAACCAGCATTGTGTCTCTGTTCATCCTTTGGAATTGCTATTGCAAATAATACCAAATGCCTCCACATTTCCACATTCTAGGTTATCATCTTACATTCTCAGTAACATTTGGCATCATTTAGCATGTCCTTTACCTTGAATCACTTTTTTCACTTGACTTCTAAGTTATTTCACTTTCCTGATTTTCCACATACTGCCTTGGCCACTCCTTCCCAGTTTTCCTTGTAGAAAACTCTTAGTCTAATCTATAAAAATTGGATAGTTCTAGGGCTCAATTCTCAAACTTTGTTCTTTCTGGATCTACATTTCATCGCTTCTTGGTCTCATCTAAGGTCATAACTGTAAAGGTACTGTTTCCCTATTTATGACAAATTTAGCCACAAATTTTCTCCTGTATTTCATACTTTCATATGTTACTACTTAATTGTCATATCCACTAGGATTCCTAGTACATAAATGAAACATAACATGAGCTCTTCATTACCCTCCCAAAGATGTTGTTTTTGCTATCACCATCATCTCTGTCAATGTTATAATTCAAATACCAAACCTGGAGATTTTCCTTAATTTTCCATTAGTAAGTTCTGTTGACACTAAATACGTGTGTGTAAATTATATCCAGAATTTGACCTCCTATTACCACGAGCAGTGTTCCTGTTACATTTTAAGTCACCACTATGTTTCACCCAGATTGCTATGCCAGCCTCTTACTAAAAGTAAAATAAAATTTATTGTGTATATTTGAGGTTTACAACATGATGCTATTGTATATATACAGACATGACCTCTTCATTGCTTTTCCTGTTGCTGCTTTGACCTCTCAGTCCACACTACTTACTGCAGTCAGAGTAACAGTAGCCAGAGTAATCTTTTAAGGCTTGATCACATCAGATGATTCCAAGTAAATCAAACACTTCTAGTGGCTTCTCATAGTACAGAAAGCAAAATCTAAATGTTTTTCCATAGCTCACAAAGGCTACATATTCTAGCCTCTGGATACTGCTACAACTTTGTGTATTTACATGCCTACCATGCTTTCCTTTGGTCTTAATGTTCCAATCACATCATCTTCTTTGCTGTTCTTCAAGGTCCCCAACAAGCTACCGCCATAAGGCATGTGCACTTGTTGCCTTTTTGACTAGAAACTCTCCCTCCAAATAATCTAGAAGTTTTCTTCCTCACTCCATTCAGGTCTTTGTTCAAATATCAGCTCCTTAGGAGTACATTCCCTGCCACCCTAACAAATTATTAAGCCCCATATATCTTTATCTCCTTTTACTCTTTATCTTTAAAGTTTGAATTTCTACCTAGATTTATACATCCATGCCATTATTTTTATCTGTACATCCTAATTAAATATAAGCTACATAAAAACAGCAACTTTGTCTTTTTAGAGTACTCTACCCCAGCAACTGAAAAACACCCAAACACATTTCAATTGATTAATAAATATTTATAAATAAATAAGTTAATGAGTTAAGAGAAGAGAAACAGTCAGTAGTGACTGCAAATATACAGATCTGGCCCGAAGTTCAAGCTAGACACATATAAACTGGGAAATTACGAAGGAAATGGAAAGCCAACTTGGAAATTGGAGAAAATACTTCAGAATCTAAGAATATGGGTAAATGTATCCAACACTAAAACAAATGAATGACTTTTAATCCGGAGCAGGTAGTTATACTCTTGGCTTTGGTTTTAAGTCATTTCCTGACATAGAAAACTGTAGCCTGGCACTTAGGGACTGCTCTGCCAGCTGGAGCCAGAGAGATTTAGGAAAGTTTTTAAACACTCACAGACCTATATGAAACTAATTATTTCTATTTTCAGTGCTAGAATTAAATTGATTTGAAAGTTTGTCTTATGTGAAGAGATAGTGTACATGTGTCTCTGTGTGTGTGTATGTGTGTGCATGTGGGTGTGTGCCAGATACCTGAATAATGAATGGTAGAAGAACTTGAGCAGGCTGGTGGATCACTGGAATTCAGAAGTTTAAGACTAGCCTGGCCAACATAGTGAAACCCTGTTTCTACTAAAAATACAAAAAATTAGCCAAGAGTGGGGGCACATGCTTATAACCCCAGCCACACGGGAGGCTGAGGCAGGAGAATTGCTTGAACCCAGGAGGCAATGGTTGCAGTGAGCCGAGATCGCACCATTGCACCCCAGCCTGGGTGACAAGGAGGAAACCCAGTTTAAAAAAAAAAAATTGAGCATAAGGAAAAGTCATTGTCTGATGGCTATGTTGAATTACATTTGAGTTTAAATGTGTTATTTTCTTGATAAAGTGCTTGATATGAAATAAAAATAAGACATGTTGGCATTACCCCCATGATGGTTACCAGAATCCCATAACAATAATACAACACCTGGAAAAAGGAAGAAGACAAGAAGAAATTAATATGCAGTTACACCAGCCCCATGGAACCAGTTGTTTGAGGAACCACAGTATACTGAACTGGATGATGGTTTTACTAGCAAAAGCAGTCTTAATGTGTAATGAAAGGAGCATGGATTTTGAGAAGAGTAAAGTTGTTCAATTTCTGGTCCTTACTCTATAGTGACTTGGAGCATATTGTTTACTTACTTCTGTCAGCTCTTTCTCCATCTGTAAACGCTTATGATAACATTTACCTATAAGGTTACTGTGAAGATTAAGATACTATATGCAAATACCTAGTTATGTTCCTGGTCATAATAGGTACTCAAAAATTCTGCTTACCTTCACTGCTTCTATGTGTACCTAATAATTTTGCTTAGGCTGTTACATTGTATTTTGCCACTGGAAAAAAAAAACTAGATAAAACTTAATAATGTTTAAGTTCTACAGCCACCCTCTCTATAAAAACAACCACAGCTTTTTGACAGTCCCGTATTAACCTAGAAAATAAAAAAGGGATTAGTAATAACTTAGGGATTTTAATATCCTCCCAAAGTTGAGAGACTATATGAAAAAGTAAAGTAATGCTTTAACTTGGTCTCAAGAGAATAAACTGACTCAAGTCTATGTAGATCACAGAAAGTCATTCTTTCAGGTGTATAGTGAAAAGAGGAAAATACTGAGATACATCTTTGCCATAGCTGTGTATACATGATGATGTCTTTGACACCTCCCCATTTTGTACTTCAGAATTTCTAGTGTTGACCCATCTGTTGCTTTTGGAGTTAAAACTCTTTGGCTAATATTATACACTAGAAGGGTCCATATGAGGTATGTGAATGTCTATGGACAAAAATAAAATAAAATAAACATCTCAGCTTTGTAAGAGAGTTGTAATTGTATGCCCATAGAGTAACCATGAATCCATGGAATACACTAATTTTTTTTCTCTTCTATTACTTACAAAGGTATAAAGTCATCAGCATCTAGCACTGAACTCATTAACTGTCCAGTAAGAGTTAATGATGCTCATGCCAGGAAGAATAATTCATCTTCCTATCATCACCTCATGTGCAAAACACCATCACATCACTCCAACACACTTAGCTGTTCAAGAATGAGGAGTGTGAGGGACAAGGAAACTGGACTCTTTTTAAGATGTAAAAAGATAGTTTTCTACCCGAACAAATCCAAAACCCTCTGTTATGGACTGAATTGTGTCCCTTCAATTCGTATATGGAAGTACTGAACCTTGGCACTTAAGAACATGTCTGCAATTGGAAATAGGTCTTTAAAGTGATACTTAAGTTATGATAAAATCATTAGGGTGGTCTCTAATCCAGTATGACTGGTGTCTTATAAGAAGAGGAAATTTGGACACATACAATTATAAAGGAAAGACCATGAGAAGACATAGGAAGAAGATGGCCAGCTATAAGCCAAGGAGTGGCCTCAGAAGAAATCAAGCTGCCAATACAATAATCTTGGACTTTTAGCCTTCAGAAATGTGAGAAAATACATTTATTTCTTAAGCCATCCAGTCTACGGTACATTGTTATGGGAGCCCTACTAAAATTTCTAGCACTACGTTGAATAATAGTGGTGACAATTGGTATCCATATTGTGTTCCAGATCTTAGAGGAGAGGCTTTCAGATTTTCCCCATTCAGTATGATACTAGCTGTGGGTCTGTCATATATGGCTTTTATTATGTTGAGGTGTGTTCCTTCTGTACCAAGTTTTTTGAGAGTTTTTATCATGAAGAGATGTTGAATTTTATCATATGCTTTTTCAGTGTCAATTGAAATGATCATATTGTTTTTATCTTTCATTATATTGATATGATGTTCCCATTGATTTATTTGCATATGTTGAACCATCGTTTCATCCTACAGATAAATGCCACTTGGTCATGATGAATGACCTTTCTAATGTATTGTTGAATTCAGTTTGCTAGTATTTTGTTAAGGATTTTCACATCAATATTCATCAGATACATTGGCCTTTAGTTTCTTTTTTTAATGGGTCTTTGGTCTGGTTTTGGGTCTGGTTTTGGTATCAATGTAATACTGGCTTTGTAAAATGAGTTTGGATGTATTCTGTCTTCCTCTATTTTTCAGAATAGTTTGAGTAGAATTGGTATTAGTTCTTTAAATGTTTGGTAGAAATTAGTAGTGAAGTTGTAAGGTTCTGGGCTTTCCTATAAAAAGACATTTTTTTTTTTTTAATTATGGCTTCAGTCTCATTAACTGTTATGAACCCTTCAGGTTTTGGATTTCTTTCTGGTTCAATCTTGATAGGTTGTATGTGTCTAAAAATTTGTCCATTTTGGCCGGGCATGGTGGCTCATGCCTGTGATCCCAGCACTTTGGGAGGCTGAGGCAGGTGGATCACGAGGTCAGGAGATAGAGACCATCCTGGCTAACACGGTGAAACCCCGTCTCTACTAAAAATACAAAAAAAATTAGCCGGGCGTGGTGGTGGGCACCTGTAGGCCCAGCTATTCAGGAGGCTGAGGCAGGAGAATGACGTGAACCTGGGAGGCAGAGCTTGCAGTGAGCCGAGATAGTGCCACTGCACTCCAGCCTGAGTGACACAGTGGGACTCCGCCTTAAAAAAAAAAAAAAAAAGAATTTGTCCATTTCTTCTAGATTTTCCAGTTTATTGGTATAGAGTTGGTCATAGCACCCACTAATGATGCTTTGAATTCCTACAATTGGTTTTAATGTCTCCTTTGCCATTTCTGATTTTGTTTATTTGGATCTTTTTATCCTTTTTTCTTAGTACAGCTAAAGATTTCTCACTCTTGTTTAACTTTCCAAAAAAAAAATTTATTTCATTGATCTTTTGTAATTTTTTCATTTTGATTTCATTTATTTCTGGTCTGATCATTATTATTTATTTTCTTCTACTATTTTTGGGTTTGGTTTGCTCGTGCTTTTCTAGTATTGTAAGATGCATCATTACATTGCTTATTTGAAGTTTTTCATCTTTTTGATGCAGGCACTTACAGAGGTAAACTTCCCTCTTAGTATTGCTTTTGCTGTGTCTCATAGGTTTTGGTATGAAGTGTTTCAATTATCATTTGTTTCAAGATATTTTTCAGTTTCCTTCTTAATTATTTCACTGACCTACTGATCATTCAGAGGCATATCATTTAATTTCCATGTATATGTACGGTTTCCAAAATTCCTCTGGTTATTAATTTCTAGTTTTATTCCAATGTGATTAGAGAAGATGGTTGACATAATTTCAGTATTTTTGTCTATGATCATACCATCCTGAAAACGTCCAATCTTGTCTGATATTTCAGTTTTTTTAATGTTTTAAGACTTGTTTTGTGACCTACAATATATTCTATTCTTGAAAATGATCCATGTGCTGAAGAAAAAAATGTGTATTCTACATCTCTTGAATGAAATGTTCTCTAAGTATATATTAGATCCATTTGGTCTATAGTGTAGATTAAGTGTGATGTTTCTTTATTGATTTTCTGTCTGGAAGATCTGTCCAAAGCTGAAAATGGGATGTTGAAACTTCCAGCTATTTTGTACTAGGACCTATCTCTTTCTGTAGCTCTAATAATATTTCCTTTTCATATTTGTGTGCTCCAGTGTTGGGTGCATATACATTTAAAATTGCTATATCTTCTTGCTGAATTGACCCCTTTATCATAAAATATAGTGACTTTCCTTGTGTCTTTTTATAGTTTTTGCCTTGAAATCTCTTTTTTTTTTTAATGTAAGTATAGTGATTCCTGATACTTTTTCATTTCTATTGTCATGGAATATCTTTTCCCATTTCTTTATTTTCGGTCTATGTGTGTCTTTATAGGTGAAATGTGTTACTTGCAGGCAAGAGATCAATGGGTCTTGTTTTTCCATCCATTCAGCCAGTCTATGTCTTTGGATTGCAGAATTTAGTCCACTAACATTCAATATTATTACTGATAAGTAAGGACATATTCCCGTCATTTTGTTATTTGTTTTCTGGTTATTTTGTGGTGTTCTCTTCATTCTTCCTTTTATTCCTGTCTTCCTCTAGTAAAGATGATTTTCTCTGGTGATATGATTTAGCTTCTTGCTTTTTATATTTTGTGTATCTATTGTATGTTTTCTGGATTGAGGTTACCATGAGGTTTGCAAATGCTATCATAGCCCATTATTTTAACTTGATAACAACTTAACACTATTTGCATAAACAAATAAGCAAAAAATAAACAAACACTAGTAAAAACTCACCCTAACTTCCCCCTGCCAGCTTTTTTACTTTTTGTTGTTTCTATTTATATCTTATTATACTGACTATGTCTTGAAAAGTTGTTGTAGTTATTATTTTTGATTGGGTCATCATTTAGTCTTTTTAATTAGGATAAGAATATTTTACCCACCATACAGTTACAATGTTATAATATTTTGTGTTTTTTGCGTACTTACTATTACCAGTAAGTTTTGTACCTTCAGGTGATTATTTATTGTGCATTAATGACCATTTCTTTCTGATTGAAGTACTCCCTTTAGTATTTCTTAAAGGATAGGTCTGGTATTGATGAAATACCTCAGGTTTTGTATATCTGGAAAATTCTTTATTTCTCCTTCATTCTTGAAAGATATTTTTACTGGATATGCTATTCTAGGGCAAAATATCTTTTTCCTTCATCACTTTAAATATGTCATGTCAGTCTCTCCTGGTCTGTAAAGTTTCCATTGAAAAGTCTGCTGCCAAACATAGTGGAGCTCCATTCTACGCTATTCATTTCTTTTCATCTTGCTGCTTATCTTGCTCTTCTTTATCCAGAGATAAGGAAATGATTCTCTATCTTTGACCTTTGGGAGTTTGATTATTAAATGCCTTGAGGTAGTCTTCTTTATGTTAAATATGCTTGGAGTTCTATAAATTTCTTGTCCTTGGATATTGATATCTTTCCCTAGATTTGGAAAGTTCTCTGTTATCATCACTTTGAATAAACTTTCTACCCCTATTTATTTCTCTACCTCCTTTTTAAGGCCAATAACCCTTAGATTTGCCATTTTGAGGCTATTGGCTAGATCCTATAGGCATGCTGAATTGGTTTTTACTCTTTTTTTAATCTCCTCTCACTGTGTATTTCCAAATAGCCTGTCTTCAAACTCATTAATTCTTTCTTCTGCTTGATCCATTCTGTTGTTAAATATCTCTGATGCATTCTTCAGTATGCCAATTACATTATTTTCCAGCTCTAGAATTTCTGCTTGATTCTTTTTACTTATTTTAATCTTTTTGTTAAATTTTTCTAATAGAATTATGAATTCCTTCTCTATTTTTGTTATCCTAAATTTCTTTGGGTTTCCTCAACACAGCTATTTTTAATTCTCTGTCTGAATGGTCACATATCTCTGTTTCTCAAGGATTGTTTCCTTATGCCTTATTCAGTTCATTTGGTAAGGCCATGTTTTCCTAGATGTTGATGATACTAGTAGATGTTCTTCAGTCTCTGGGCATTGAAGAGTTACGTATTTATGGTAGTCTTCACTGTCTTGGCCTATTTGTAGATGTCCCTCTTGGGAAGGCTTTCCAGATACTTGAAAGGACTTGGGAGCTATGATCTAAGTTGTTTCTGCTCTAGGCAATACCTCAAGCCCAGTAACACCGTGGTTCTTGCAGACACATAGAGATACTACCTTGATGGTCTTGGACAAGTTCCCAGATAATTCTCTGTATTACCAGTCAGAGACTCTTGTTCTCTTTCCTTACATTCTCCCAAACATACAGAGTCTCTCTCTTTGTTCTGAGCCACTTAAGTCTGATGGTGGAGTGACAAAAGCACCCTTGTGACCACCACCACTATGACTGCACTGGGTCAGTCCTGAAGCCAGGACAACGCTGTCTTGCCCAAGACCTGCTGTAACCACTTCCTGGCTACTGCCTATGTTCACTCAAGGCCCCATGGCTCTACAATTAGCAGGAGGGCAAAGCCAGCCAGGCCTATGTCCTTCCCTTCAGGGCGGCAAGTTCCCCTTAGGCCCTGAGTGGATCCAGAAGTGCCATCTGGGAGTCAGGGATTAGAGTCAAAACCTTGGAAATCTACTTGCTGTTCTATTGTATTATGGCTGAGCTGGCACTCAAAGCACAAGACATAGTCCTTCTACTCTTTTCTCTCCTTTCCAAAGGCAGTGGTACCTCACCTGGTAGCCATGACCACTCCTGGCCATGAGAAATTCTGCTAGACTACCACTGATGTTCCCTTAAGGCTCAAGTTCTCTTAAGTCAGCTTTTGGTGAATGTTGCCTGGCCTGGGGCTCACCCTTCAGCTCAGTGGGCTCCCCTCTGGTCCAGGGCAGGTCTAGAAATGCTGTCCAAGAGTGAAGTTCTAGAATCAGTGACCTCAAGAATCCAGGTGGTGCTCTACCCTCCTGTGGCAATGTTGGCACCTAAGGTGCAAGACAAAGTCTCCTTTACTCTTCCGTCTTCTTTTCTCAAGCAGGAAGAGTTTTGCCCTGTAACTACCATAGCTGATAAAGTGCTGAGTCTCACCTGAAGCCAGCCAAGTCTCAGAGGCTCACCAAGGCCTTTGATGAAGTACCTGGGTATCGCTATTTGTTTTTCAGGGCCCAAGGGCTCATCAATTAGCAGGTGATAGATGCTGGCAGGGCTGTTTCCTTTTCTTCAAGCTGGCAGGTTTCATTCTGGCCCAAGATGTGTCTAGAAATGTCATCTGGGAGCTAGCGCCTCATGACTCTGATCAGTTCCCTATCCTGCTGTGGCTGAGCTGGTACCCAAGATGCAAGAAAAAGTCCTCCTCACTCTTCCCTCTCCTCTCTTAAAGTAGGAGGAAGTGGTCTCTTTTGGAGCCATGAGCTGTGCAGCCTGAGGTTAGGACATAGGTGATGCCAGTGCTCCTCGCTGCCCCAGCCGGTGTATCAGTATGTCGTGTGCCCCCAAGTTCACTGACTCTGGGCCTAGTTCAGCCATAGGTCTTGCCTAAGGGTTCCAGTTCTTATGGCCTAGACTGCCTGTCAAGTTTACTTAGAGACTGAGAGCTCATTGGCTCTCGCTGGTGAGGTTTGTGGGCACTCAAGTTTGGACCACTGGGATTTGAGACTCCCCTCTAGCTAGGGCTGGTTTAAATGCTCCCTCTGTGGGCAGGCTCAGCTGAGTTTTGTCTGGTTCTCCTTTTTGTTCTAACAGAACAGCACTGAGTTTAATGCCTCACAGTTGTGGTGTTTTCCCTCTCCCAGTGCCACAAGAAGCTCTCGGCACCCATCCACCACTGCCAAGGCTGGGGCAGGAGTGACATCGACGATTCAGGACTGTTTTTTCTATCTCTTCAGTGCCTTTCTTACCATATGAATTTAAAACCAGGTACTATGAACGCTCACCTGATTTTTGGTCCTTATGCAGGTATTTTTTCTGTGTAGATGGTTGGTAACTTGGTGTGCTTGCATGGGGGGTGCACAGTGGGTTGAACTTTCTATTCCACCATCTTGCTCTGCCTCTTCTTCCTACCATTTTGACTAGGAGTAATAGAATCATACAAGTAAGATGGGCAGTGTTTGTTTTTGGTTTTAACATATTTCGTACAGCAAAAGAAACAGTCAACAGAGTGAAGAGACAATGTACAGAATGGGAGAAATTATTTGCAAAGTATTCATCTGTCAAGGGATTAATATCTAGAATATACAAGGAATTCAAAACATCAAAAATCGGATTAAAAGTGAGCAAATTAGCTGAATATATATTTCTCAAAAACAAGAAATGCAAATGGCCTACGGGTATATGAAAAAATGTTAAACATCATTAATCATTGGGGAAATGCAAATGCAAAGCAAAACCATAATATGATATCACCTCACCTCAGTTAGAATGGCTATTTTAAAAAATACAGAAAATAACAAATGTTAACAAGCATGCTGAGAAAAAGAAGCTTTTACATGTTGCTGATGAGAATGTAAATTAGTACAATCTTAATGGAAACAGTATGATGATTCCTCAAAAAACTAAAAATAGAACTACCCTATGATTCAGCAATCTCACTACTAGATATTTATTTAAAGGGAATAAAATCAGTATATCAACAAGAAATATGCAATCCCATGTTTATTGCAGCACTATTCACAATAGCCAAGATATAGTGTCAATCAATGGACACATGGATAAAGAAAATGGGATATATATATATATATATATATAAAATATTATATATATTCCTATATATTACATATAATAGAATATATTTATATATAATATATAAATGTATATTATATGTATATTAATATATATTATATATTGGATTATATATAATGGAATACTATTCAGTCATAACAAGTAATAAAATCCAGTCACTCATTGCAAAATGAATAAGCCTGGGGAACATACTTAAGTAAAATAAGGCTGGCACAGAAAGTAAAATGCCACATTTTTTCACTCATATATGGGTGCTAAAAGAGTTTTGCGTGGAGAAGTGGAGAGTAGAAGACTGACTACCAGAGGCTGTGAAGAAGAGAAGGGAGAGAAAGTAAGGAGAGGATAACAAATAAATACAAAATTACAGCTAGATAGGAGGAATAAGTTCTAGTTTTCTACAGCACTATAGGATGATTATAGTTAACAATAATTTATTGTCTATTTTCAAACAGCTAGAAGAGATCATTCTGAATGTTCCTAACACAAAAAATAATAATTGTTTGAGGTGATAGATATGCTAGCAACCCTAAATTAATCATTACACTTGTCTACAGGTATGGATATATCATTCTATACTTCATAAATATGTAAAATTATAATGCATCTATTTAAATGTGTGTATATAAATATATTTAATATATTGCATATATATAATATGTAATATATACATTATTATATGATTCCAGTAAGTTTCTTTCTCCCTCTAATGCTTGCCAGCTATGACCAATCAATAGATCAGCGTAAGGAAAAACTGGTGAAAGCAGCCTTCCACAGGGCACAAGATTAACTTCAGGGACTCTGGCAGGCAGTCAGTATTCTACTTCCAAAAGTATCAAGGTCCACAGTGTGATTGATTTCATTTCACATTATTTTATTTATTTACTTTTCAGATGACACAATCACCAAGCAAAGGCTGAAACCATTTGTGTTGCTTTCTATGTTTCCAGCTGAATTATTAATCTTTCTGTCAAGTTTAATTCCTGACTCTCAATTTAATTCTATTTCAGTATCAGATGCCCCTATTAGCCTCACTGCAGTTGAATTCTGTTGCCCTCTTGGCTATAGCCTGCTGAGAAATTGTGTGTATATGTGTGTGTATGCACGCACGTGTGTGTGTGTACTTAGCAGAAAATGCTGTTTTATTGACTCAGATTTTAATTCCAAATACTATTTTTACTGATCAGGTACTTGAAAACAAATGTTCCAAGAGGCTTCTCTCATGCATTGAAAGGTTATTTTCAATTTATATTTATATCCAAGGACCTAAATTATAAGAAGATAATTTATTCTTTATACCATTAACAGACTCCTGGGGCAATCAATGATTTTTGAGGATGAAAAGATAATAATTTTAAGAAAGTTGATAGCAGAGAAACATGCCTGTTAGAAAAAAAAAGAGACTAATGCCAGATTTTATTATTTCTGAATATTATTATCTATTATAACAGGATAAACAAGTAAATCAAAACACAAATTCAGTATTTAAGTGAGAATATGAGGTAATCCAATAATTAACAAAATAATTCAATAATGAAAGATGACTATAACTAAGTAAGTTGATATCATATTTTTGGGATTGTCTCACTTTAGCATATCTATACTACATGACAGTAGAATATACTGAACCATTCAACTAAATTGCCCTAACTCTTGTTACTGTGTTATCACCAGTGGTAAAAGAATTTCAAAGTGTATAGAGCAGTAATGCTTCAGGAAAAAGTGTTCTTCAGTATTGCTGAGTATAGGAATCAATAATGTATTTGCTTGTGTCCCTTGATGAAAATTAGAGTAAAATTACTGATTTTTCTTCTAATCCAATCTCTTGCTGTACAGCACTTACATAAATATCCTTAAAGTTATTTATCCCAACCTTTGTCCCCCTGTGGGAGTATGTACATTACTTCACAAGTAAGTTCATCAGATTTTGGAATGATTTTTATAATTATAGAATATATTCTTACAATAGCTTTTTAATAATTCCAACGACTATCCATTGATACCACTGTGACACTGAAAACCACTGAGTGAATATGGTTCCTGCATATACTATTTGATACCTGTTGAAATTACCTGAAATTTGCATTTTCAGCTTTTCCACCCATTTCCTCTATTGGGTGGAATAGTTGTTTTTTTTTATAAAATAGTTTTTTTTTTTTGCTCTTATATATATGATCACATTCATCTGGACATACTATGATGTGTTTATACATTTAAAGCTTGCCTTCACTTCAAGTTATCAACGCACTGTTACTTTTCAACGTAAGTTTCTTCCCTGGCAGTTGTGTGTGTGTGTGTGTGTGTGTGTGTGTGTGCATCATCTTTCTGTGTCATCAATTCATTTAACAAATATTTATAGCGTCATCTCTAGATGACTTTCATTGTGATAGTCACAGAAATTAGAATGATGTTAAAGGCACAGTCTTTGTTCTACAGAGCCAATCAGTCTAGAGGACAATAAGAGTAAACAGGCAATTATAATATTGTGTTGTGATAAGATAGACACGAGATACTCTAAGAATCCATTGTAACCTCATGTATCTTTAAAGGGTCCACAAGGACTTTCCAGAGAAGGTAACATTAAACTACTACTGAGGGAGGAAATGGCCACACAAAGAAGGGCTGTTGACATCTTCCAGAGAGAATGGGCAAAGGGAACAAACAACTGGAAGTAAAACATGCATGATATATTTAGGGATCCGTAAGTAGTTTAGAGGTTCTGGAAAATAGGATATGGATCATAAAATGAGCCTGTGGCAATAAACAGTGGTTAGGCCATGAAGACATTTTCATGCCATGGTAAGAGTTTGGGTTTCCTGGGGCCACCATAGCAACTTATCACAAACTGACAAACTGGGTAGCCTAAAACAATAGAAGTATGTTCTCTCACAGTTCTGGGGGCCACAAATACAAAATCCAGGTTCATCAGGATCACAGTTCCTCCAAAGACTCTAGGGAGGAAACTCCCCTGGTCTTTTCCAGCTTCTGGTGGCTCCAGGTGTTCCTTGGCTTATGGCAGCATAACTCTGGTTTCTGCTTCCATTTCACAAGCCTTTCCCCATCATGTATCTCTGTGTCCTCTTCCTCTCTAATACAGTCACCAGTCAAGGAATTTGGGGCTCACCCTAAATCCAAGATGATTTCATCTCAAAATCCTTAACAAAGCACATTTGCAAAGACGCTATTTTCTAATAAGGTCTTATTTTGAGTTTCTAAATGGATATGAATTTTGGGAGTGGAGACACTATCCAACCCACTACAGTAAACTGGGCATTTATTATTATGCAGTCAAAAGCTATTGATGGTATTATGTAAGGTTTGATAAATTAGAACTGTCAGTAATATGAGGAGAAACATTATAAATTTAGTTTGGGATAAATTGAGCTTAAAATATTTGAATACGTTAATAGGAAGATTTTAAAGGGCAATTGATACACAAGATCTAAATTATATGCAGATAATCATGGGCAATTCCATAGTGCCTTTTTTCCCCATTCTTACCTGACATTGGGTTGTAGCCAGAACTGACTACCTCACAAGAGCCAATTATTAAATATTCAGAAATTTTATGAAGGCTTTATAAACATTTGGTAGCTTGAAATCAGTCAACACAGGACTATATATACCACAGATATCGACAAAAGCAGCCAATCAGGCATTTTGTTGTTATTGTTGTTTTCTAGAGAGCCACTGGTTATCAAGACGCCACTGAATCTCGCCAATTTGAAAAGTTGATAAAAGCTCTAGACTCCAACAAAGAACTAACAAACAAAGTTGTATGTTTAACACAATTTAAGAAACTCTTGGATAAGATGCAGGACTAGTTTGCAGCTCGTATTCGAATGGACAAAGCAGCATGTGGAAACTCACGTTGTGAACTTCTGCTTCAAGAATTATCACAGGAACATACCAGGAAAGCTGAGAAAATGCACCCACCCTTTGAAGGAAATGGATCACTGCTGCAGGCTCCCTGTGATGCAGGCTCCCTGTCAGTCTGCTTGCTTTCTCAATGGGGAAGATGGTGGTCTGGAGCAGGTTCTCAGCCCTGGCCATCAGCTGCCTGGAAATAGAGTTGGTGCTGTTGGGGGGACACGGTGGGAATGAGTCTGGCCTTTAGGACTGCAGGCTGCATGGGAGTGGGGTTAGGCCTGTGACTGCCAGTTTTCCCCCACTTCCCTGGTTACCTGTATGACTCAACAGAGGCAGCCATAATCCCCCTGGGAATACAACTCCATTGGACTGGGAACCACATCCCCATTCCCCACACAGCCGCAGCAAGCCCCACTCAAGAAGAGGCTAAGCTCAGGCAAGCCTGTCCCTGCCCTCAACTAGTGGTCTTTCTCTACCGACCCTGGTAACCAAAGACAAAGGTCATAATCTCTTGGGAGCTCTATGGCCCTGCCTACCCCTGAGAAACCCAAATACTTAACCAGATGTCTCTAGGGCAGGTTTGCATCCTCCCTATAGGACTGCAGCTGATACACTCTTGAAAGTGCCACCTCTTGGATGGAGGCCAACCAACACAAAATCAGTGCCCTAAAACAAAAACACAACCAAGACACAGAATCCACGTCACTCCTCTGCTACCTCCACCAGAGCAGGTGCAGGTATCCATGGCTGCAAAAACTGAAGATGGATCACATCATAGGATTCTTTGCAGACACTCCCTAGTACCAGCCTGGAGCTCAGTAGCTCTGCTGGGTGGCTAGACCCAGAAGATAAAAACAATAACTACAGTTTGGCTCTCAGGAAGCCCCATTCCTAGGAAAAGAGGGAGAACACCACATCAAGGGAGCACCCTGTGGGACAAAAGAATCTGAACAGCAACCCTTGAATCCCAGATCTTCCCTCTGACAGTCTACTCAAATGAGTATAAACCAGGAAAACAATTCTGATAATACGACAAAACTAGGTTTTTTAACACCCCCAAAAGATCATACAGGTTCACCGCAATGGATCCAACAAAGATGAAATATCTTAATTGCCAGAAAAAGAATTCATAAGGTCGATTATTAAGCTAATCAAGGAGGCACCAGAGATAGGTGAAGTCCAACATAAAGAAACCAAAAACACGATACAGGATATGACAGAAAAATTCTTCAGTGAAATAGATAGTATAAACAAACAACAATCAGAACTTCTGGAAATCAAGGACCCGCTTAGAGAAATGCAAATTGCATTGGAAAATCTCAGCAGTGGAATTGAACAAGCAAAAGAAAGAACTCCAGAGTTCAAAGACAAGGCTTTTGAATTAACTCAATCCATTAAAGACAACGAAAAAAAAACTTTTTATATTGAACAAAGCCTCCAAGAAGGTTGGACATATGTTAACTGTCCAAACCTAAGAATAATTGGTATTCCTGAGGAAGAAGAGGAATCTGAAAATTTGGAAAACATGTTTGAGGGAATAAATGAAAAAAAACTTCCCCAGCTTTGCTACAGATCTGGACATCCAAATACAAGAAGCTCAAAGAACACTTGGGAAATTTATTGCAAAAAGATCATCACCTAGGCACGTAGTCATCAAGTTATCTAAAATCAAGATGAAGAGGAAAGAATCTTAAGGGCTGTGAAGCAAAAGCATCAGGTAACCTATAAAGGAAAACTTATCAGATTAACAGCAGATTTCTCAACAGAAACCTTACAAGGTAGGAGACTGGGGATCTATTTTTACCCTTCTTAAACAAAACAATTGTCAGCTAAGAATTTTATATCCAGTGAAACTAAGATTCATAAATAAAGGAAAGACACAGTCTTTTCCAGACAAATGCTGAGAGAATTTGCCACTACCAAGCCAGCACTACAAGAACAGCTAAAAGGAGTTCTACACTTTGAAACAAATCCTCAAAATACACCAAGTTAGAACCTCTTTAAAGCATAAATCTCACAGGACATATATAATACAATGAAAAAGAAACAACTTATTCAGGCAACAAATACCACAATGAATAGAATAGCACCTCACATCTCCTTACTAACATGAAATACACATGACCTAAATGCTCCACTTAAAAGGTGCAGAAAGACAGAATGTATAAGAAATCACCAACCAAGTTTCTGCTATCTTCAGGAGACTCACCTAACACATAAGTACTCACACAAACTTAAGATGAAGGGGTGGAAAAAGATATTCCATGCAAATGGACACCCAAAGCAAGCAGGAGTAGCTATTCTTCTAGCAGACAAAACAAACATTAAAGCAACAGCAATTTAAAAAGACAAAGAGGGACATTAATGATAAAAGAACTAATCCAACAGGAAAATATCACAATTCTACATATACATGCACCTAACACTGGAGCTCCCAAATTTATAAAAACAATTACTACTATACCTAAGAAATGAGATTGACAGTGACACAATGATATTGAAGAACTTTGACACTCCACTGACAGCACTAGACAGGTGACCAAGACAGAAAGCCAACAAAGAAACAATGGACTTAAACTATATCCTACAACAAATGCACTTAACAGATATTTACAGAACATTCTACCCAACAACTGCAGAATATACATTCTGTTCATCAGCACATGAAAAATTCTACAAGATAGACCACATAATAGGCCACAATTAAGTCTCTGTAAATTTAAGAAAATTGAAATTTTATCAAGTAATCTCTCAGACCACAGTGTAATAAAATTGGAAAACAACTCTGAAAGGAACCCTCAAAGCCATACAAATACATAGAAATTAAATAACCTGCTCCTCAACGATCATTGGGTCAACAATGAAATCAAGATGGGAGTTAAAAAAATTCTTTGAACTGGCCGGGTGCACTGGCTCACGCCTGTAATCCCAGCACTTTGGGACGCCGACGCGGGCGGATAGCAAGGTCAGGAGATTGAGACCATCCTGGCTAACATGATGAAACCCTGTCTCTACTAAAAATACAAAAAATTAGCTGGGCGCGGTAGCGGGGCCTGTAGTCCCAGCTACTTGGGAGGCTGAGGCAGGAGAATGACGTGAACCCGGGAGGCGGAGCTTGCAGTGAGAGGAGATCGTGCCACTGCACTCCAGCCTGGTGACAGAGTGAGACTCTATCTCAAAAAAAAAAAAAAAATTCTTTGAACTAAATGATAATAGTGACACAACCTATCGATACCTCTGACATGTAGCAAAAGCAGTCCTAAGAGGAAAGTTCATAGCATTAAATGCCTACATCAAAAAGTTTGAAAGAGCGCAAATAGACAATTTAATGTCATGCTTCATGGTACTGGAGAAACAAGAATAATCCAAACCAAAACCCAGCAGAAGAAAATAATGAACATCAGAACAGAACTAAATTAAATTGAAACAAAAAAATACAAAAGATACATGAAATCAAAAGCTGATTCTTTTAATAGATAAATAAAATTGATGGACCATTAGTGAGACTAGCCAAGAATAGAAGAAAGAAGTTGCAAATAAAGTCAATTAGAAATGAAACAGGAAATATTCTGTGGAATATAGAGAATCACTAAGGGGTCTTCTCTTCCATTCTCGCCTATTGAGTATGCATTTTTTTGCTAAGACTGTTTCTTAATTACTTATTCTTGCGGTAACAAATTACCACAAACACTGTGGTTTAACATAATACAAATTTATTATCTTGTAGTTTTTGGTGTCAGAAGTTGTGATGGTTATTTTCATATGACAACTAGTTTGGGCCACTTGGTGCCTAGATATGTGATCAAATGTTATTCTGGATGTGCCTGTTAGGGTTTTTTGGGATGAGAATAACACTGGAATAAGTAGATAGTAAAGCAGACAGTACTCTCTAATGAGTAGGTCCCATCCAATCAGTTGAAGATCAGAATAGAACAAAAAGGCTGATCTTCCTAAGAGTAAAATGGAACTTCTGCCTGACTGCTTTGAGCCAGGATACAGGTTTTTTTCTTGCCTTCAGAGTCAAATGGAAACATCAGCTCTTTCTGGGTCTTGAGCCTGCTAGCGTTTGAACTCAAATTTACATAATTAGAACCTTCAGAATCAGAGTTGCACTACAGCATTGGCTCTCCTGGGACTGCCAAAGACAGGTCTTGGGACTTTTCAGCATCTGTATTAACGTGAGCCAATTTCTTATAAAAAAATCTCTCCCTTCCTTCTCTCTATATATCCAATTATAGGTAACAAATGAAGGGGAGTAAATGATGACAAAAATCACTTAATGGATACAATGTACATTATTTAGGTAATGGATATTCTAAAAGCCCTGACTTCACCGCTAGGCAATCTCTGCATGTAACAAAATTGCACTTGTACCTCATAAATTTATACCAAAAAATGACATAGAATATATTTACTTATTTGACTAGCCTGGAAAATAGATGTGTCTTTCTAATGTACAATATTGATTGAACAGGGTGCGCACTTTAGTGTATAGAATATATTTACTTTATACACTTTAGTGTATAGAGTATATTTACTTATATAAATAAGTATATTTACTTATATAAATAAATATATTTACTTAAATAAATATAGAATATATTTACTTATTTGACTAGCCTGGAAAATAGATGTGTCTTTCTAATGTACAATATTGATTGAACAGGGTGTGCACTTTAGTGTATGGTTTACATGGGAAAAAAAAACTACCCAGGTTCACCAAAGCACTATCATTCAATTTTATGCATTTACAATGACACAATATCAACTGAACAAATAGAGTTCATTTACACAGCAGATTAGTAGCAGCTACCCTACAAAAAGCAAGGCAGAAAACTCTCAGAGGTCAAAAAAGAGAAATAATGTAATCTCAAATCTAAACTTAAAGCTGTTTTATTTCCAATACCTGCTGTTCTTATGCTCAACACTAGTTCCCCAACTGTAAGTTTTGATTATATTTGCAATCTTTCCACTCAGCCGTTCCAGGCTGCCTTCCATTTTCCCTCTTTCTTCTTCCCTCTCCCCTCCCTCCTCTTTTTGACTTCCTAGTTCTCTCCAGCCACTTGAGCACTCGCTCTGTCTCTCTCTCATACTTGCTTTCATGTAGGAGGTGAAAATCAAAAATTCACTAAAAAGATGTTCAAGATGTCTTCAAAACTAGGAAGATTTTTTCCCAACAATTAGACATTATAATGTAGAGTATTAGGTCTGATATATTTGCTAATTTAGACTAATTACTTTATTACCTGGGCTTCCACAAAAATAACTATCCCATTTATATCCTACATTTGAGTGACTAATAGGGCATTCTGTTGGCTTTCTCCAAACAAATGAAATCTGCTCCAACATAATTTGCTTTCTCTGCTCTTAGGAATGATTTAGTAGCAGGAAGAAAAAACCACCTCATAAATTTTGGGAAAAAAAAAGCAGGAAAGAGTTAAGTAATCTTTTTAGTTTTTTTTTAAATTTCATGTATAATTTTTACCCAGAAAGTTTGAATTTATTTCTTGAGGCAATAGCCAGGGACAGAAATAATTAAAACAATAGTAGACAGAGACCTGACTTCAGAAGCTAACATCCCTCATTAAAACTGGCAAAGATATACACAAAAGATGAGACAGGAAAATAGGATATTCTAAGATTAGGAATCAAAAGACATCTTCTTCAAAGTGATAGAAATTATTTTTCACTTTTTAAAAATTTAGTCCAAAATATTATTTATTATAACAGGACAAGGTCTTTTTTAAATCTTACGGTACAGGTTAGACTCTTTTCCTCAAATGAACTACTATTTCTTTTTTTTATTATTATTATACTTTAGGTTTTAGGGTACATGTGAACAATGTGCAAGTTTGTTACATATGTATCCATGTGCCATGAACTACTATTTCTTTAAAGTTGCAGCTCAGAGTTTCTTTTCAAAAGCTGTGCTTTCTTTGAAAGAAAGCCACTTGTTAAAAGTACCAATCTTTACAGTGCCTGAGGGTATCGAATGATAGAAAGATAAATCGTTCATCCAACACAATGCTAGGGTTAGGTTGAGGAGAGTGAGACACTTGTCTTGGGCGCCAAACTTGAGAAATCCAAGAAAATATTTCAGATACATCATATTTGAGTGAAACACTTTAAAAATCAAAGTTAATGAGAGAAAAAATATGATGAATAAAATATAAAAAAATAAAGATGGGATCTGACATTACCACGCCATGGTGAATCTTGAGGAAATTAGAAAAATGTTCAGTAGCATAAGATAGGGCAAAAAGGAAAAAGAAAAACTGTGCCCCTGTATACATGTCTTCATACTTTTTTAATTTTTAATTTTGTGGGAACAGAGAATACATATTTATTCATCGGGTACGTGTTATATGTTTCTTTTTCTTTTTTCTTTTATTTTGTTTTTAAGAGGTGGCCTTGCTTTGTCACCCAGGCTGGAGTGCAGTGCTGTGTTGATAGCTCACTGAAGCCTCAAACTTTTGGGCTCAAGCAATCCTACCACCTCAGCCTCCTAAATAAGTGGGACTAGCCAGGCGCGGTGGCTCACGCCTGTAATCCCAGCACTTTGGGAGGCCGAGGCGGGCGGATCACGAGGTCAGGAGATCGAGACCACAGTGAAACCCCGTCTCTACTAACAATACAAAAAATTAGCCAGGCGTGGTGGCGGGCGCCTGTAGTCCCAGCTACTCGGAGAGGTTGAGGCAGGAGAATGGCGTGAACCCGGGAGGCGGAGCTTGCAGTGAGCCGAGATTGAGCCACTGCACTCCAGCCTGGGTGAAAAAGCGAGACTCCGACTCAAATAAATAAATAAATAAATAAATAAATAAATAAATAAATAGGACTAGTGCCACCACACCCAGCTAATTAAATTTTTTTTTTTTTTTGGTAGAGAAAGGGTCTCACTCTATTGCTTAGTTTGGTCTCAAAATCCTTGCTTCAAGCAATCTTCCTGCCTCAGTCTCCCAAAGTGCTAAGATTGCAGGAATGAGCCACTGAACCCAGCTTATATTTTTTAATTTTTATATTTTTCCACAACATTAATGTAGCTTAAAAGTGTTCAAAAATTAAAAATTAGGTGTATTAGAACTCATATTATTTTAAGGTGAAATATTTTATTTACTCTAATTCTTTTTAATTTTTTGTTTTTAATTTTTTTTCCAAGTATAGATTTTGAAAATATTATTTATGAGCATGCTTTCATTAAAGCCAGGAAACTGGTTTAACATATACATGAGAACATCTTTTCTTTGACTTCAAGCTTCAGTACATCTTGGCATAGGGCTGTCTTTATTTAAAATGTTTGTATCTTAACATTTTAAAGTATTGGAGTAAAATTGTATTTATCTGGATTATTGAAGTTTTTTTTCATATCCCTGTAAATTTGTACCCAATGCCTCACTTACCTCAATGTAGTCTTGAATTTGAAGACAGAAAATTGCAATAATACTGAAAAAATATGCCAGTAAGCACAAATTATTGAATGTTTAATGTTTAAACCAAGATCAACCACCTTTATAAATGATAGTAATAGTATGGGCCTTTAAAAGGAAATATTTCTCTCGACATAAAGTCAGAAAACACATAATTAATTAACTGATGATGATTATTGAATCTCCTATAACTCACAGATATTCTGATGTTTTCCACTGACAAGCCCAGAGAAGATTATTTTGGTAAAATCACTAAGGACTCATTCCAAATCATCCACAAACACATACGCACAAACAAAGGAGTCTAACAATATTTCATCATTCCTTTCTCTTGTACCGAGCATTTCTCATGTACTTGGAATTGGTTCCTATGAAAGATAAAAAATAATAAAATATACTTTTATGTTTTTAAAAATTCCATGATTATGAGTTCAATCAAGCTTCTATTCTTAATTGTAGTCCTCATCTCCAATTGTGATACAAATAATCTATGATTGAGGAATTGTCTTTATCCTTGTCCTCATCTATCAACAAAAGGTGCATTTGTCTTTCATATGTGTAGCTTTCATTACAGATTTCCCTTCTGATTATTTCTGATTACATATTAATAACCCAAAGGTTCATTATCATTCAAGTGCATCGTTTTACTAAAATCGTCTGCATATTTATTATTATCATTATTGCATCTGAAATTATTTTTATTCTGGGACTATATATATGTCAACATAAATTGCCTGTAGTATTAATATATATTGTAGGTCTGGAAAATTAAAATATATTTACCTTGATGCACCTTTTCCAAGCATGCCTGCATTGCATTTCTAGCCATTTGAATAAAGCCAACCCACCTCCCTTAATTTTCTGCTCTATTCACACCTGTATTTTCAGTGTCTTTCAAAGCCTAAGATTGAAAAACAATCTTTCTTAATGCATGGCCAACCCCATAGAATTAAACTAACCCATACTGAGTTAGTCCCATGCTGTTGGATTGGTACATCTAGGCCACACAAAAAAATTATCTTGCTTGTACATTGCTTTTCATAAATATGAGAGATGATAAATAGCCAAAATAGAAATAGAAATGGACAAAACCTGGAACACATCCTGTATTAAAATTGCCACAATGGACAGCTTATTGCTGGCACAGAAACTTTAGAGAGTCAAATTACATTGTTTCATGCCCAACACATTTCCCCAGATCTTTCATTAGAATCTGCCAAAAATGCTTATGGCCAAACCAGACACATCTGCTGAGTGCCCAATTTGCGTTCTTGGCTTTGAGTCTGAACACCTGGTTGTCAGTGATTCCAGCACCCTATGCTTATTTTCCTGGCACCTCTGGGAGGCTGATAACCGACAGTGACACTGAAACAGAATTGGATGGTCAGGAAATAAAATTTGAACTCCAAGCTTTCTGGTTGGAAACCAGGATTCTCTTATTTTTCACATTAGTTTTAGGCTTACAAACGAATTGAACTGAAAATACAGAGTTCCCACGTACCCCTATGTTGTTTCCTCTACTATGGCTCTTACATTAGTTTGGTACATTTGTTACAATTAATGAATCAGTATTCATACACTATTATTAACTGAAATCTATAGGTTATTCAGATTTCCTTAGTTTGTACTTAATGCCTTTTTTTCTTTTTTACATGATTTCTTTCTTTTAAAGAAATTTTGAAAGTTACTTTTAGTCCCACAACAATAATGCAACTTTTGTTATTTTTACATATTTCTTCCATTTTCTACATGGGTATACATAAGTTAGTTAAAGTTTTATGAGCATGATGTGCATGTTACAACCATATGCCCATTTATTATAATTTTATTCAGTTTAGGCCTCCACACAGAAATCTGGGACCTATACATTACAGTAGAATGCTTTGCTACTTTTAAACCTCCATGTTAAGTACAAAGGCCCTTTAATAGTGACAATTGCAAAGCACCAGTTGGGACCTCACAAGCAGGAGACCACTTATTTTTTTGTTGTTGTTGTTAAAATTTGATACAAAATAGATGTAGATATTTTGTGGTATATGTGATCATTTAATACATTAGTATAATTTGTGAACATCAAATAAGTATAATTATAATATCCATCACTTTATATTTTGTCTTTTCTTCATGCTAGAAATATTCCAATTACTCGTTTCAAGATTTTTTGAATATACAATTGGTTATTATAACTATAGTCAGCCTACTGATTTATCAAACACTAGGTTTTATTTCTGCTATGAAATAGCGTATTTGCACTCATTAATTAACCTCTCTTCATCTTCCCCCACCAATCCTTCCTGGCCTCTGGTAACCACCAATCTACTCTATCTTTATGAGATTCATTATGTTAGCTCTCATATATGAGTGAACACATGCGATATTTGTCTTTTTGTGCTTGGTTTATTTTACTTAACGTAGTGACCTCCAGTTTCATCCATATTGCTGCAAATGACAGGATTTTATTCCTTTTATGACTGAATAATATTCTATTGTGTATATATGCCATATTTTATTAATCCATTCATTTATCCTGATGGGCACTGAGGTAGATTCTGTATTTTGGCTATTGCAAAAAGCACAACAATAAACACAGGAATGCAGATATCTTTCTGATGTATTAGTTATCCTTCTTTTGGATAGATACCCAGTCATGGAATTGCTGAATTTTATGGTGATTCTATTTTTAGTTTTTTGAGAAACCTCCATAGAGTTTTCAATAGTGGCTGAACAAATGTACATTCCCACCAACAGTGGAAGACAGGTTCCCTTTCTCACCATCCTCACCAGTATTTGTCATTCCCTTTCTTTTCAATAAAAGTCATTTTAAGTGAGGTGAGATGATATCTCATTGTGGTTTTGATTTTTATTTCTCTGATGATTAGTGATGTTGAACATTTTTCATATATTTGTATGTCTAACGTAAAGACACATGATGCAAATATTTATTGTAACCCTATTCACAATAACAAGGACATGCAATCAACCTAAATGCCCATTAATGACAGAATGGATAAAGAAAATTTAATTCATATACACCATGGAATACTATGCAGCCATAAAAAAGAATGAGATCATTCTTTTTAACTCCAAGCTTTCATGGGAACATGGAGGGTCTTATCCTTAGCAAACTAATGCAGGAACAGAAAAACCAAATACTGCATGTTCTCACTTATAAGTGGGAACAAAATGATAAAAACTTATGAGCACAAAGAGGGAAACAACAGACACTGGTGTCTACTTAAAGGGGGAAGGTAGGAGGAGGGAGAAGAGCAGAAAAGATAACTATTGGGTACTGGGCTTAATACCTGGGTATTGAAATAGTATGTACAACAAAACCCCATGACACATGTCTACCTATGTAATAAACCTTCACTTGTACTCCCAAACCTAAAACAAAAGTTTTTTCTAAAAAAGTCTATTCAGATTGTTTGCCAATTTTTTAGCCAGATGATGATGATGATGATGATTTGCTATGGAGTTATTTGAACTCATATATTCTAGTTACCAATCCCTTGTCAGATGGGTAATTTGCAAATATTTTCTCCCATTCTGTGGGTTATCTCTTCACTTTGTTAATTGTTTCCTTTGCTGGGCTTTTTAGCTCAAAGTAATCCCATTTGTCTATTTTTGCTTTGGTTGCCCATGCTTTCGAGGTTGCATTGAGTCTGTAAATTTCTTTTGGTAGAATTGTCAATGCAACAATGTTAATTCTTCCAATCCATGAGCATGGAATATCTTTTCATTTTTTGTGTCCTCCTTAATTTCTTACATAGGTATTTTATAGTATTATTTGCATAGATCTTTCACTTCTTTGGTTAAATTAATTCCTAGGTATTTTATATTTTGTAGCTATTGTAAATGGGATTGCTTTTTATATTTATTTCTCAGATTTCTCCCTGTTGATGTATATAAATTCTACCAATTTAGGTATGTTGATTTTGTGTCCCGCAATTTTACTAAATTTCTTTATCAGTCCTAAAAGTTTTTTTTGGTGAAGTCTTCAGGTTTTTCTAAATATAACATCATGTTACATGAAAACAAGGCTAATTTGAAATCTTTCTTTCTAATTTGTATGTTCTTTATTTTTTTCACTTATCTAATTGCCCTGGCCAAGATTTCTAGTATTATCTTGAATAAAATAACACAGGACACCCTTGTCTTGTTTTATATTTTAGAGGAAAGGCTTTAAATTTTTTTCTATTGAATATGATGTTAGCCATAGGTTTGTCATATACAGCCTTTATCATTTTGAGAAATGTTTCTTCTACCCAGTGTGTTAAGGGTTTTCCTGATAAAGGTATGTTGAATTATATTAAATGCTTTTTCAGTATCTATTGAATTTATCATATGGTTTTGTTATTGGTTTTGTTAATATGTATCAAGTTTATTGATTTGCCTATGTTGAACCATCCTTGCATCCTGGGATGATTCCAACTTGATAGTAGAGAGTGATCTTTTTAAATGAATTTGGTTTGCTAGTATTTTTTGATGATTTTTGAATCTATCTTCATCAGTGATATTGGCCTGTAGTTTGTTGTTGTTGTTGTTTTGTAATTATTACATACTAGTCAGCTATTAGGTAGAATGCCTCCCTGGTGGTATTAGTTTAATATTTTTCTCATGATTTCTCATGGGTTTTGGAGAGGAAGAGTAGAGAGGTAAAGTACCATTTTCATCAAATCATGCCATAAGTACATACTATTAACATCATTTATAATTGTTAATATTGATCTTGATCATTTGGCTAAAGTTGTGTTTATCAGATCTCTCCACTGTAAAGTTTCTCAGAGTTACCCTTTTTTTCCTCTCTTCTCAAACTGTACTCAAAAAAAGCACTAAATGCAGCCCACACTTAAAGATTGGGGAGTTGTGCTTGCCTTTATTTAGGATTGAATAGCTACATAATTTTTTCAACTTTTACTTTAGATTCAGAGGGTACATATGCAGATTTGCTACAAGGGTATATTGTGTGATGCTGAGGTTTGGGATGTGATTAAACCCATCACCCAAGTAGGGAGCATAGTACTCCATAGGTATTTTTTTTAACACTTGATCCCTTGATCCCTGCTCTTGTAGCCCTTAGCTTCTATTGTTGCCATCTTTACATCAACATGTACCCAATGTTTAGCTACCACTTATAAGTGAGAACACGTGGTATTTGGGTTTCAGTTTCTGCGATAGCTAGTTTAGGATAATAAGCTCCAGGTACATTCATGTTGCTACAAAGGAAATATTTAATTCTTTTTTATGGCTACACAGTGTATATATGTACTATGTGTATGTGTACCACACTTTCTTTATCCAATCCATTGTTGATAGTTACCTAGGTTGATCCATATCTTTGTTATTGTGAATACTGTGGTGAACATACAGGTGCATGCGTCTTTTTGGTAGAATGATCTCTTCTGCTTTGGTTATACAGCAAGCAATGAGATTGCTGGGTCAAAAGGTAGTACTATTTTTAGTTCTTTCCTAAATCTACAAACTACATTCCACAGTGGCAGCACTAATTTACACTTCCACCAACAGTATATAAGTATTCACTTTTCTCCATAGCCCTGCCAATATCTGGTATTTTTTGACTTTTTAATAATAATCATCCTGACTAGTGTGCAATGGTATGTAATTGTGGTTTTTATTTACATTTATCTGGTGAATAATAATAAGAATCATTTAAAAATATTTTTATTGCGTGTCTTTTTTTTTGAGAAACGTCTATACTTGTCCTTTGCTCACTTTTTAATGGGGTCATTTATTGCTTGTTGATTTAAATTGTTTATAAATTCTAGATATTAGGCTGTTATCAAATCATGGTTTGCAAATATTTCCTCTCATTCTGTAGGTTGTGTTTCCTCTACTGACAATTTCTATTACTGTGAAGAAGCTCTTTCATTTAATTATGCCCCACTTGTCTTTTTTTTTTTTAATTGCAGTTGCTCGTGAAGGCTTGCTTCTAAATTCTTTGCCAAGACTAATGTTGAGAAGGGTATTTTCTGGGTTTTCTTTTAGGATTTTTATAGATGGAGTTCTCAGGGGATAAGAAGACTTTCATCCTTTTTCAGTTAATTTTTGTATATGGTGATAGGTAGAGGTACAGTTTCTTTCTTCTACTTACAGATAGTCAGTTATCCCAGAACCATTTATTGAATAGAAATTTCTCTCCACATTGCTTTTCTTATTGACTTCCTTGAAGATCAGGTAGTGTAGATATGCTGCTTTCTTTCTGGATTCTCTACTCTGTTCCATTGTTCTATGTGTCTGTTTCTGTACCAGTATTGTGCTGTTTTGGTTACTGCAGTCTTGTAGTATAGTTTGAAGTTAGGTAATATGATGCTTCCAGGTTTGTTCTTTTTGTTTAGGATTGCTTTGTCTGTTCAGGCTCTTTTTTTTTGTCCCATATGAATTTTAAAATCGTTTTTTCTAATTCTACGAAAAAAATGGCATTGGTAGTTTGATAGGAACAGCACTGAATCTGTGGATTGCTTAGAGCCATACGAACATTTTAATGAGATTAGTTCTTCCAATTCATGAGTGTGAAATGTTTTCCCATTTGTTTGTGTCATTCATGATATTTTTCAGCAGTGTTTTGTAGTTCTTGTGGAGATTTTTCATGCCCTTGGTTAGATGTTGTATTAGTCTGTTCTCACACTGCTATAAATAACTGCCCAAAACTGGGTAATTTATAAAGGAAAGAGTTTTAATTGACTCACAGTTCTGCATGGCTGGGAAGGCCTCAGGAAACTTACAATAACAGTGAAGGCAACTCTTCACAGGGCAGCAGGAGAGTGAATTAGTGCCAGCAGGTGAAATGCCAGATGATTATAAAACATCAGATCTCGAGAGAACTCCTTCACTATCATGATAACATCATGGGGGAAACTATCCTCATAATTCAATTACCTCCCATCGGGTTCCTCCCATGACACATGAATATTATGGGATTACAATTCAAAATGAGATTTGGGTGGGGACACAAAGCCTAACCATATTAGATGTATTCCTAGGTCATTTATTGTCACTATTGTAAATGGGATTGTTTCTTGATTTGGCTCTCAACTTGAACATTATTGGCATATGAAAATGCCACTGATATTCGCATATTGATTTTGCATCCTGAAACTTCACTGAAGTCCTTGAACAGTTCTAGGAGACTTTTGACAGAGTTCTTTGGGTTTTCTAAGTATAGAATTATATTGTCAGTGAAAAAAGTTTGATCTTTTCTTTTCCTATTTGGATGCCTTTATTTCCATTGCTTGATTGCTCTGGCTAGGACTTCCAGTACTATGTTGAATCAGGGTGGTGACAGTGGGAATTCTTGTCTTGTTCCAGTTCTCAATGGGAATGCTCCCAGCTTTTGCTCATTCAGTTTGATGTTGGCTGTGGTTTGTCACAGATGGCTTTTATTATTTTGAAGTGTTTCTTTGATGCCTACATTCATGAGGGTTTTTATCATGAAGGGATGTTGGATTGTATCAAAAGCTTTTTCTGCATTTATTGAGATGAGTATGTGGTTGTTGTTTTTTACTGCTGTTTATGTGGTGAATAAGATTTATTGGTTTGTGTATGATGGATCATACCGAGAATCTTTCATATCGAGAATAAAGACTACTTGATTGTGGTGTATTAAGCCATTTGGCACCATTACCAGTTCATTAGCCTTGACTTTGAAAAATATTTCCTCAAATTTCACTATTGTTCTAAAGGGCTACTAATCACAATTGGATACTTGAGAATATCCAGATTTAGAAATACACACCCAAATCAAGTATTGTGGGGAATAGACTTATAGAGAGTTCTTATGTAAGAGTAATATCAACACATTTTCAAAATCTAAAATAAGGTTGCATATACAAATAGGGAAAGCATAATGGCTTAATATTCATTATTTTCTTTCCTGAGCTGCTCCAGCTCAATTTTCATATTCTGGGTTTTTGTTGTTGCTGTTGTTGTTTTAATTGTTGTTACAAACACTTTGATATTTTCAAATTTCCTTGAATGTAATAACTCTCTTCAAATGAATATTTATTACCTTTATTATCTGCCATTAGCCTTTTATATTGCCATCATCTTAAATGAAAACTTCTTTTTTTCTCCTCCTCCTCCTCCTTCTTGCCTTCCTCTTCTTTTTCCTCTTTCCTTCTCCTTCTACCTCTCCTCCTCCTCCTTCTTCTCCTTCTCCTCCTTTTTCTTCTTCTTCCTTCTCCCCTTCCTTCTTCTTTTCCTTCTCCCCCTCCCCCTCCCCTTCCTCCTATTCCTCCTCCTCCTGCTCCTTTCTTCTTGTTGTTGTTGTTCTTCTCCTTTTCTTCATTTTTCTACTTCTTTTCATCTTAATCCTCATTTTTCTTCTGCATGTTCATCCTCTTGTTATGCATAATATTCATATTAGTTCTTTCATGCACATTCTTCTTCTTTGAATAGAATTGGTGATATTCAGCCCAGACAGCAAACAATGGGTCAAGAATACAGAGTTAAGTAAAAGAAGTGATAAACTTGGGCTTCACATTATTTCAATTAGGATATCACCTCTTCATTATATCATTCCTTTATCCTTGGCATTTTCATGTTTTACATGAGGTCAGTGTGGTTCAGTGTGATGCTGCAGCCTCATAGGCTTTTGGTGATGTGGAATTTATTAGTCTGTATTTAATTAAGAATTAACATTTGTTTTCCTTCTTTCTACCTTTTCTCACGTTGAAATCATTTCTCCTGGTCAGAACTCTGGTTTGGAAGAAATAATGTGCATATTCCTGAACTGTATCCTTTAGCCCAATTTCCAATTTTGTTTAGTAGAGTGTGATGAATTAGTTTAGAGATGCTTCCTGCCTTTGCTTAACTTCTGTACATGTCTTCAGACTTTATTGATCACAGCAAAAAATAATTGTTAAAGCCTTTCAAGAGACATGTGTTTGCTACTTTATTTCTAGGAAAATATTGATCAGTTGTAATTATCATCCTTCTTCAATTGAAACCAATTTATACTCTATTGAGCACACAGTCTACATTTTTTTGTGGTTTGAAGTTATTACAATTTCATGGTTCTATTAGAGATGTTATTTATGTTCAATGTAGTTTGCCTTATATCTTTAACTAAGTTTATGTGTAGTGCCTTTAATCCACCTTTTTTATTTTTAACAGCCAGGCTAATTGTTGAAGGTTGAGGCATAGCAGGTGGCTGGACCTGACAGATTTTCAATGAGTAGAATTTAATTAATTAATCAAAAGTCAACAATTTGGCAAACTTTTGAACTACATTGGCACTGTCTCTTTTTATTCTTCTTTTCTACACCACTTATACATTTTATATACTATCAGTGATAATAAGAACCTGAGAATTCACATGGCATCAAGCTACATTCATCCAACAAAAAGCAAGGCCTATTAAATATCATTCATAAATAATTAAAAATATTTTACTAATATTATTACTGTTAGTACCTTGATTATGTGTTTCTTATTTATATGTTCAAACTTCTTTTATATATTTGATATTAAATCCAGTATTCCTCTGAGGAAGACGAGAATACTATAATTGTGGCCATTTTATAAACAGAAAACAGGGCAAATAAAATTTAAGTGATTTACATAAGGTCAAAAAACTAGTGGCCAATATACTTGTTTATTATATTCTTTGGGGGAAAAATAACCATCCATAAATAAAAATGACTTTTCTGTGTACTTTTATCCAAGAATTGAATCGTTACTTTAAAGCAATAAAAAATCGGAGAATTACCAAAAAAAAAAAAAAGGAAATACTTAGTATTTGCAATTGTATCAATATGCTATGTAAAAACATTATTTGTAGAATCTACTTGATAAATCTGTAACTAGAAAACTTCAGTATTAAGATGTAAGCAATAACATGTATTATTATACACAGCAAGAAGATTGGTATTATTGAAATTCAATAATGATTTGTATAAAAGACAATGCATGGTTAAATGGTTCAAACAGATAATTGAACATGATGATATTTTATATAAAATACTTTATCCTATGGTTTTATATAACACTAATGAAATACTTATATTGTTTCTCTTAGGAACATTTTCATATTTTCCTGTTTTACTGATTTGTTATTATGCCCTGTCCTTCATAGACAGCACAACAGGTATGCTGATTAACTTCACCCATTTCTTTCAGCTTATTTCCTGTTATCTGTGACTGATTTGAAAAACAAACTTTCTGTCTTACTTTTGATACTACCTAGTTTCTCGTCAGTAGAAAGATATTTGAATAAAAATATATTAAACATGTAAATACTTCCAAATTATTACAAGAAAGAGATAGATCACAGAATCATTATTGAGCTCATTAGAAGAAAGATGTTATATAAGTGTAAAATATTGTCATTTTGTCTGGCACATACCATTAGTTTATATGAAGTATAGCATCCGGTTATCTACGTGCATCAGAAATGAGATGCTGCCTGGGGAATAGAGCAACTGATTATCCCCACCACAGGAACAGCATATTTAACAGCTATCTACACATTTAAAAGCCCAAACTACTTTATAAGAACCAAAAATCAGGTGGGTACTCACAGTATCTGGTTTTAGCTTCATATCATTGAAAGAGGCACTGAAAAGAGTAGGAAAGGCAGTCTCGAATTGCCAATGCCACTCCTCCTCCATCCCCCCATAGCAGCTGCATGACACAGAGAAATCTGTGCAACTGGGAAAGGAAGAGTGCAGTGATTGTGAGACTGCATTGAACTCAGTGCTGCCCTGTCACAGCAGAAAGCAAAACTGGGCTGAACTCAGCTGACACCCAACCACAAAGGGAACATTCGGATCACCCCTAGCCAAAGGGGAATCGCCCACCCCAGCATTCAGAACTTGAGTTCTGAATGCCTCAGCATGATGGGCTGAAGTGCTCTGGACCTTTAAATAAATTTGAAAGGCAGTCTAGGCCATAAGGACTGCAAGTCCTAGTCCTGGGCATGTGGCTTACTGATAAACCAGCCGAGAAATCTAAGGGAGTGCTTGCACCACCCCTCCCCTGACCCCAAACAGCACCACTAACAGCTCATGGATCACATGGATCATTCTCAATGATAGACCATATGTTAGGTCACAAAACAAGTCTTAAAATATCCAAAAAAATTGTAATAATATCAGCCATCTTCTCCAATCACAATGGAATAAAACTAGAAAGCAATAACAAGAGGAATTTGGAAAACTATACAGACACATGGAAATTAAACAATACCCTCCTGAAAGACCAGTGGGTCAATGAAGAAATTAAGAAGAAAATTAAAAAAATTATTGAAAGAAATGATAATGGAAACAAGACATACCAAAATCTGTGGGTTACAGCAAAAACAGTACTTGGAGGGAAATTTATAGCTATAAGCACCTACATCAAAAAATTAGAAAAACTTCACATAAAGAACCTAATGATGCATCTTAAAAATAGAAAAGCAAGAGCAAACCAAAAACAAAAATAGTATAAGAAAATAAATAATAAATATCAGAGAAGAAATAAATGAAATTGAAATGAAGAGAACAATACAAAAGATGGAGACAAAAAGTTGGTTTGTTGAAAAGTTAAACAAAATTGACAAATTCTTAATCAGATTAACTAAAGAAAAAATGAGATAAGCTCTCAATAAATAAAATCAGAGATATAAAAGAGAATGTTACAACAAATACCACAGAAATTGAAAGGATCATTATTGGCTGCAATGTACAACAACAAATTGGGAAATCTAGAAGAAATGAATAAATTCCTAGATACATACAACCTACCAAGAGAGAACCATGAAGAAATCCAAAACCCGAACAGATCAAAAAGTAACAAGATCGAAGCTTTAACACAAAATCTCCCAACATCAATAATAAGCCTGGGACCCAGTGGTTTTCCTGTTGAATTCTACCAAATTCATTAAAGAAAATCTAATGTCAATCCTATGCAAACTATTCTAAAATTAAGGAATGAATACTTCCAAACTCATTCTATGAGGCCAGTATTACCCTGATACAAAAACCAGACAAAGACACATCAAAATAAGGAAACTACCAGCAAATATCTCTGATAAATATTGATGCAAAAATACTCAACAAAATACAGGCAAATTGAATTCAACAACACATTAAAAAGATTATTCATTATGACTTAGTGGGGTTCATCCAAGGGTTGGTTATAAATGCAAATCAAACAATATGATACATCATATCAAGGGAAGGAAGTACAAATCCCTATTTATCATTTCAATTGATGCTTAAAAGGCATTTGATAAAATTCAATATACTTTCATGATAAAAACCCTGAAAAACTGAGTATAGAGGAACATATCTCAACATAATAAAAGCCATATATGACAGACACATAGCTAGTATCATTCTAAATGGAGAAAAATTGAAAGCTTTCCCTCTAAGATAGGGAACATGACAAGGATGCTCACTTTCACCACTGTTATTCAACACAGTACTGCAGGACTAGCTAGAGCTATCAGCCAAGAAAAATAAAGGGCATCCAAATCCAGGATACAAAATCAACATACAAAAATCAGTGGCATTTCTATATGCCAACAGCAAACAGACTGAAAAAGAAATCAGGAAAGAATTCCATTTAAAACAGGGATAAAAAAATTAAATACCTAGAAATTAACTTAACCAAAGAAGTAAAAGATCTGTACAATGAAAACTATAAAACATTGATGAAAAAAATTGAAGAGGAGACACAAAATTGGAGAGATATTCCATGTACATGGATTGGACGAATCAATATTGTTAAAATGTCCATAGTATCCAAAGCAATCTACATATTCAGTGCAATCCCTATCAAAATACCAATGACATTTTCTACAAAAATAGAAGAAGTAATCACAAATTTGATATGGAACCACAAAAAACCCAGAATAGCCAAAGCTATCCTGAGCAAAAAGAACAATACTGAAAGAATCACATTATCTGACTTCAAATTATACTACAGAGCTATAGTAATCAAAATATTATGGTACTGGCATAAAAACAGAAACACAGACCAATGGAACAGAATACAGAACCCAGAAATAAATCCACACATCTGCAGTGAACTCGTTTTTGACCAAAGTGCCAAGAACATTCTTTGGGGAAAGGACTGTCTCTTCAATAAATGTTGCTGGTAAAACTGGATATCCATATGGAAAAGAATGACACTAAACCCTTAACTCTCACCATATATAAAAATCCAGGCAAAATGGATTAAAGACTTAAATCTAAGATTTCAAACTATGAAACTACAAAAAAATTGGGGAAACTCTCCAGGACATTGGACTGGGCAAAGATTTCTTGAGTAACACTCCACAAGCACAGATGACCAAAGCAAAAATGGACAATTGGCTCTGTGCCAAGTATAGTCATGACTGAAATCTGGCTTTTTCCTTTTTCTCAAGGAGGTCATAGTCTTGCTAGAGAAACCAACATTATTTAAACAATGCTAATAAACAATTACTAATTAAATGCCATTTTTAACAGAGGCATCATTGTCAGAAGAGTCAAAAGTGTTCTCTGAGAAAATAAAACTCTGTCTGAGACTTATAATGATGATAATAAGTTAGACAAAGAGGAGAAGGATGTATAATCCAGGCAGCGAGAATATGCCCAACAGCCCTGTGGCATAAGTGACCGATAGAGTACTATGAAACTGATTGAAGGCTACTATAGCTGAAGCATGGTAGACTAGAGAGGCATAGGCAAAAATGAGAAATAAGTTGGTAACAATTCACATAAGAATGTATAGGATGTGTTAAGATTATTTTTCTTCTATGCTAGTATGATAGTAAATCATTAAGTATTTTAAATATGAGAAGGATTTGGCTGGAGTTTCATTTATGAAAAATTTATTCTGGATAGTTTGTAAAGACAAAAATATATTGAAGGCAAATGGATAGAATTACAGAATTGTAAAAGCTATTATATTAACACAGCCAGATTTCAGGATAGTGGCACTGGAACATAGAGAAGAAGTAGTCAAGACATAGAAGTGGTTGAACCAGGGATACTTAGGAAATCTTTCTTAGGAGATAAAATTAATGGGAATCAGAAGAGGATTAGTTATGGTAGTTGTGAGAGAGGTTGACAATGATGAAAAGATGGTGAATTGAGAGGAAGGAAGACTTCTTAAATTAAACATTCAACAGAGGCAACAGGACTGTTTAACTGAGTAGTATGATGTAAACACCTTTACTCCTAAGCAAACTTCAAAATAAGAGTCATTTCATTATTTGCCCCTTTAGCCAGCCTGTTCTATGTTGTTGACTTCTGATAGGTCAATATCAGCAGTCAGTTGGCTGCTAGCAGTAAAGTCTACACTTTTCTTCACTAGAAAATCAATTTAATGAAGACAAAGAACTTGTCTGTTTTGTTTGCTTACCAGTCTTCAATATCTAAGCCACAGCTTGGCCTGTGGCGAGCACTCAATAAACATCTATTGAAAGAAAAATGACTTACTAACTCCTAACTCCTTCAGTGTGTCCTCAGTTACCACAACATCTTGTTTGTTCCCAGATAAAAAGGAAAATGAATAAGACAACTGACAAAGAATTTGGGTTTGTTTTAAAGCCATGTTTTTTTGTTTGTCTGTTTGTTTGTTTTGAGGCAGAGTCTCACTGTGTCGCCCAGGCTGGAGTCAGTGGCACGATCTTGGCTCTCTGCAACTTACGCCTCCTGGGTTCAAGCAATTCTCTTGCCTCAGCCTTCTGAGTAGCCTAGATTACAGGCGCCCACCACCATGCCTGACTAATTTTGTATTTATAGTAGAGACAGGGTTTCACCACGTTGGCCAGCTGTTGTCTTGAACTCCTGACCTCAGGTGATCTGCCTGTCTCAGCCTCCCAAAGTGTTGAGATTACAGGCATGAGCCACTGTGCCCAGCCGCCATGGGTCATTTTGATATTAATAACACTAAATGACAAAAACAAGTGAATATATGATGCACTGATGTTCTCTAAAATCAAAGCTATAGTTATTTGATATACAAGTCTAATTAAATTGGGGGTTAAAACATTGTTTTGTTACTTTCTGAAGATGTTCTCATGTATTTTAGATTTCAGGTCTAGAGGCGGTTGTGTGTAAAACTTTATTAATATTAATTACACTAGCTATTTCTTTATGACTATCCTAGCAAAGCAGTTAATCTGATGTATGGTCATGTAAATTAGTGTGGTGGACTGAATAGTGTTTCTACGAAATTCATGTCTACTGGAACCTGTAAATGTGACCTTATAATGAATTCCTATCATTTCAAACTACCTAGTTCATAGTACTTTGTTATGGAATCCCTAGAAAACTAACAGAGTGAGCGAAGCTAAATTGCCTGTATAGAAATTATGCCTATTAGTTGCTCTTCATTTTTGTGCACCAAACAAATGAACCAAGTATAATTTTGTCACTGTGTTTGAAAGTGGCATAAATAAGATACTCTTGTAGTAGCAGCAAGAACTGCAGAAAGCTAAAAATGGCATTCTGAGGCTGGTCAGGAGTAAACTTTTTTCTTTATTCAAAAACATGAGCAAAGACTTTTGTCTATGATTTGAAGTAAATAACATGTTTCTTGCTCAAGCAATTAGATTTTGTAGTTTATTCCCTAAGCAAAATGGAGTTCACAAGTATGAGATTACCTAGACAGTTAACAGATTAAAAATTCTAGTTGTCTGTCTTGGTTTGACTGATGATGAAAGAATGAATATATTGATGATGGATTGGTCCATAAAATGCTATTGCCTTGGCTAGGCTCATTTTACTGTACATTTTCCAGTACTCCCCTTTTCTGTTGTTTTGGTATAAATACATTCAAAGTCTTAGATAATAACCCACTGAGGCTACACAGGTAAAATAGCAGTCATTTTTCTAAACAATGTCATTGATTTATTTTGACCCAGAATGACTTTTTAATTCAAATTATTCTGTATATTTTTGAGTACATGAACTCACTCATTAGTAACCAATTTTTGGTTTCTGAAAGCTTCACCTCAAAGTAAAAATCCAGAGGAGACAGAAATAAGCTTGTTACGGAGAAAGAATAAAGAACGATTCACTTTTATTTTCCCAAATGCCATATGCTCTGTTGATTTGGTCTGCCATCTGGAGATGAGGGCTATAATGGCCCCTGCTGGGTAAAACATCCGTAAGAACAGAAACGTGTTGGTGCACACTGAGGAATGCAAACACTTGGCATTCACAGATCATAGTCTGAAATAACAGTGAAGGTGTTTAAGCAGGAAAAAAGAAAAAAGATTTTGGCAACTCTGTAGTATTATGCAAAAAGTAGTTCCAGCCTTTGGAATTATCATTCAGGAGGGTCTAAGTGATTTTTTTTTTTTTTTGGAGCACTCTTTGTCCCTTCTCTCTCATGGACATTTGTGTGTGTCTGCAAGTGCTTCCATTCTGAAATTAAAGGTGTGCAAAAGGATATTAGAATATTAATTGATGCTACAAAATTAAATATAAATTAGTGTGTAATCTATCTCAAAAAATTCCTTATTTCCTGAATTACACCTACCATGGAATCTTCGCTTTCAACCACATTCTACTGAGATATGTGTGTGTATCCATGTGTATGTGTGTATATTACTTGTTATAATATACATATATAGAAATATATGTGTGTATATGTAAATTATTTTGTATATACATACATACAAAATAAAAATAATATATGGTTTTTAGATGTTGTATTTAAAGAGATATTTTATTTTTGTACTCTGGAAGACTTGACTGTGGAGGAAGACTACTGTTGGGCTTTCTTTGGGAAGGGTGGTACTAGATAAGGACTCCTCCTTATCCTAAGTGAATACCATGGAACACCAATATCCATGCAAGTCTTGTGTGTGCAGTTGTCATTTTTTAAATTACAGCTCTTAAAGCCATGTGAACATATAATTACAGTATATTGTTGAGAGGTATTTGTTGCACATGAAATGCCTCTTACTGCAACCTCCTTATGTTGCAGAGGAATATCATGGATACGAGATTCTTAAGGTGTGGCCCCTTTCGAGGGTCCAAAAAGTAAAAAATAATTTAATTATCATATGAAGACACTATTGCCAGTCTTATTATTTCACAAGTGTACAAGGGAGTTTTCCAGAAGCTACATGATGTGTGGTATTGCTACCTTTTGAATGCCAAAGTTTGTGTTTCTGCTCATCTTTCTCTCTCCTCCCCTCCTGTCTCCATCTCATCTTATTTAAAAGCTACTTACTTGGGGCTTATATTTGATTCTGGAGTGTTAAAAGGATGAGAGTGGATCCCAAATAACTGCAGAATTTCTCTGGATTAGTTCTTCAGCTCTGAATTCAATGCAGCAAAGAAGTCTGGGTCTCAGGAAAGAAACTACAAATAATGCATATTCTACAGATGGAGATCTCTTACATTCTGACTCTTAGAAACCTCAATATGGTATTTTAATCCAGAAGAGCCAGATACTTCAGTGAAGAACATAGCCCAATATGCTATTACTAACTTTCATTGTTTCATAATAAGTTTCTTATCAAAATGGTTAAGCAAGCATGAACTTAACACAAATGCAATAGTCATATTATGATAGGTACTTGGAGAGCCAGAAGGGTGAGCAATCAGAGATGTTTTGGTGAAATTATGGTCACCCAGGGAAAACTGCCAGAACACAACTCTAGGTAGCACCTGGGCCATATGAAACAGGATCAGGGAAATGGGAGACAGAGAACAAAGCAATTTAAGATAAATATCATTCTGCTTAGATTTTAGTCCCACTCCCTCATGAGTTTACATAAATTTAAACATGTTTGTAAATGGTCTGAAGTTATGCGTATGGTTTAATATAGAGATAATAGGAAGAGATGTGAGCATACATAAATTTGCTCTCTAAGTTAACCATTAATAAGTATTATAGGGCTTTGTGCTAATGATGTATCCTCTTTAAATTTCACAATTTTTTTCTGAAGTAAAGACAAACTGTCCCCTTGGTAGCTCATGGAGTGGTTGTAGTCAACGTATCAGAAATATCAGCGTACTCTCTGTACATTAGCACATTGTAAAAATGTAAGAGAATGATTACTTTCCCATCGCTCTTTACCAGAATTATATTCCATATGTAATGCCATTACTTTATTGAATATTTTCTTACTAGAAGCTGTCATATATAATTATATTTAGGCTTTTGGGTTTTTATTTTAGATCTTTATTTAGAGATTATAGAGTGCTTCAAAATCCATAGAAATGACAATTTTAACTTCAACATTGAAAGTAACATTCTTTCTACAATATTGCATTATCTAGCACAAATTAGTTTTTCCTGTGGGTAGGTATTAAAGTAACTCATATTTGGTTTAAATATCTTTTAAACTTATTTAATGAGGTATCTGTCATAACTCAAAGCATGTAAAATTTAAGTTAGTATAATTTTTCCATATATATAAAATCATATTACCCTCATTTGGATCAAGATTTTGAACCGAAGGTACAGAGGGTCGTTTCCATCCTCTCCCAGTCAGTATCCTCATATATAAACAGTAATCAGAAAGAATATGTTTTAAAATATCAAATTCTTTTGTGATTAAAAATATAGATGTATTTACATACATCAGATACTCTGATTTAAAAAATGCATGTGCTATAAATGTCCACCTACAAAACCAGTCAGCAAGGATTTTTAATCAGTACTGTTTTAGATACAATCTGGGATATTTTTTAAGTATAAATCAACGTTCTTCCCTCTCTCTCTTCCACTCTGTCTCTCTTTCTCCCATCTCTATCTATCCAGTTAAAAAGAAAGCATTTAGCAAGCTTAGAGTGTACAAGGAGTAACAAGATTAACACACATGAAACCAGAAACAATAATGCATTTTTATGTTATTCATCCATTGGGTAAACAAATACATATTATTGCCAGTGTTTAAATGCTATTTTTTTAACCAATAGTAGGTGCCAGTTCGGAGGGGATAAAAATGAATAAACTTTGAGGAAGAGGAGGCTATCAATCATCCATGGAAGAATGAGTACTGCATTGAGATTTGATAGTTTATACAAATGTAGGAAGCAGAGAATAGAGCATTTAAGTGTAACAAAAAAATAAAATAAATAAAAAAGTAGTATGAGTTTGTGGAACAGCATGAAATAGTATATGAAAGATAACAAATGTAAATCTGACTCAGCAGAAGCAAAAGAAATATCCTGAGAACTCGTGAAAATTAACGCTATATAAGCAGAAACAGCTTAAAGAAGATGTTGCAAGTAAGGCAGGGACGTTGAGTAATGAAGAACTGAGAGATACTGCAGCATTTTGAGATGAGAAGTAATGTTATCAGAGCAGCATTTAAAGAAGCTGGATATGCAATCCCACTTTGAGATGGATGTGCTGGCAGTAGAATTTAGAGGAAGACACAGGAGAAAAATCTGCAGTATGCTGTGGAGATAGACACAAACTACATCGTGAAGAAGGCTGAATTAAAGGTTGTAACAAAATGCATTCTGTCTGATCGCCACTTACAGAGTCCAGTGACAACACTGAGGTATGGTAGAAAGAAATTTATTAATCAAAACTGGTAATGGGGAAGTGGCCAGATTCCCATCCAAAGTGGCCACTTTGAATTTCTGGAGAAAAGGCACAGGCTTAAAAAGGGGGGACTTGATATGGAAGGCATGCAGGAGTTGCATAAAAAAGGAGAACTTGACACAGGAGGAATATCAAGTTGTGCTCATTCTGAGGTCTATATGTCTTGCTTCAGTGACTATCTTGGGTCTCAGTCCACCTGAAGTTCAGGCTGGCATCATGTCAACAATGGCCAGGTTGTTGACTAGCTGTCTTGAGGTAAGCGCTGGAATTTTACAGCTGTGGCTGTAAAATTCAGGCTTGGTCTCTCTGTCTCACAATTAACCCCTGGAACTTCTAAGTAAGCACATAATTAGGTACTATCACGCAGATAGATAAATGTGAAGGGAGCATATGGTGAGAAAGGGAGGGACATGAAGTGTATTTCAAAGTTAAGGGAAGAAGCTTCTGCAGTTTGCTTTAAGGTTGTGTCTTGAGACTAGGGAGAAAAGCGAAAGCGGGAAAATTAAATGCATTTTGAAGTCAAGCAGCTCAGTTACAAGGTGATGTCAAGACTTTGCATCTGGCTGGAATAAGAGCTACTCTCAGAAGAAAATATGGAAAAGGTGAGCGCATCTGCATACAGAAAAGTCTGAGTTGTGTAGATATAAACTTGCTCGTCTACACACCCCTGCACAATTTTGTTGTCATATGATAGGGCCTCTGTGAGAAGATAAGACTAGAGGTACAAATTGGTAATGATCAGAAGATCAGTTGCCACTCTGGAGGTTTTGGGTGAGACTGGGGTGAAGGGAGAGGCATTAGATCGATGCATAAGCAGAGATGAGCACAAGAGATGGTGCTAACCAATTCTTCATTTCAAAGGAACAGATAGGATTGAGAAACAGTAAGCTCACTTGGACAAAGGAATTGTTTCAAATTAAGTCCCTTCATGCAGAACAGGCATGCTCAGAGACCACACTTGCAGTGTGTGCAAGATAGGTGCTTTCAAGTCAAAGTTGCTCTCAAAGCAGTGGGCCATTCTGATCTTAGACAGTTTGCTTCTTACATTTCTTTATTTTCTTGCTATGGGGAAGTGTGAAAGACTTGAGGCATGTAACACAGCAAAGATGGGAGAAAAAGTGCCCAATTTGATCAGTCTGTTTATGGTTAAATCAGAATAAGAAAGAAGAATGAGCATAAAGAACCAACCCACCCATCTCTGAAGATATACCTGTATTTATTTAGTGAGTTTTTATGAAATTACAACAGATGTCATTAATATATTAATATCTGCCTTAAATTTGGATTTTTACCATTTGACACACAAAAAAATTTGTCTTTATTTACAACCTCACAAAATTTTAACTTTATCTACCACTTTCTTGCATTGTGTACTATTGCTGGCATGTATTTTTATGTTTAAATTATTTTAATTGGAGTTTTACTCAATAGTAATTTAGAGACATTTACATGCTTACTTTTTCTCATGTTCTTTATTTCTCCCAGATACCTATTTAATCCAGCTTTTATAGATATATTTTGTACAAGGATTAGTTTAATTCCAGTCATTATGTCATTGCCAGCAGAAGAACTCCTTTAGGGTTATTGTTTATATGCATATTCTCCAATAAATCAATTAAATTCACTCTTATGACTGGTTTGTGAATATTTTTAGTTATGAGTGGGAGTCAAATATTATCAAATTTTAATGCATCTATTGAAATGCTCAAGGGGCATTTTCCAATTCTTATTTTCTCAAGTGTAAACTTAGGCTTATAGGTTCCCTAATATTAAACTACTCTTGCATTTTCAGGAGGCAACTTAATTATCATGTATTATCTTTTTCTATATCTGGCTGATTTAAGATTTTTTTTAATTTAATTAAATTAATTTTTTTAATTAATTAAAAAATATTCATTTGTATGCATCAGTGAGATCAATTGGCAACTTTCCTTTTTGTTTGTGGTGTGGTTATCAAGGTTGTATTTGACATAGAATGAAATGGGAAATGTTTCCTACATTTTCAATTATGATTAACCGTTTGCATAAAATTCACATAATGTGTTCCTTAAAAGTTTGAGAAACTTGTTTTATAAATTATCCCAAGTATTTTCCCATTGACACATACTGTTTCAATCCCATTATGGGCTTATTATCCCCTTGATATGGTTTGGCTGTGTCCCCACCCAAATCTCATCTTGAATTCCCATGTGTTGTGGGAAGCACCCAGTAGGAGGTAAATGAATCATGGGTGCCAGGCTTTCCCATTCTGTCCTCATGATACTGAATAAGTCTCATGAGACCTGATGGTTTTAAAAAATGTGAGTTTCCCTGCACAAACTATCTCTTTGCCTGCTTCCATCCATGTAAGACGTGACCTCCTCCTTGCCTTCCACCATGATTGTGAGGCCTCCACAGTCACGTGGAACTGTAAGTCCATTAAACCTTGTTCTCTTGTAAATTGCCCAGTCTCAGGTATGTCTTTATCAGCAGCCTGAAAATAGACTACTACACTCCTCTTTTCCCCTACCTGAATAAAATAGGATCTTTAAAATAACCAGCTTTTCCATCACTTTCCTTTCTTTACCGGTAATTTTAAAAATTTTTAAATTTTTATCTCCCTCTCTGGCCTCCAAACCTCCAATTCTAGTTCTACATAATATAGATTAGTATTTAATTGAAAATTTCCTTATAATATGTTCCTTCTATGAGTGTCTTTTCTATTAATACATTCCTATCAGTTTTCAGAGTGCTAGTAGTTGGCAGAGAAAGCTTAAATGCAGTTCTAACTTACTCCAAAATCTATACCCTTCCCAGTACCAAACATAGCCCCTATGAAATAAGATTATAAGATTTATGTCACAGATTAGACTATTTATTAAGATAAGGCACATGAAATTGTTGTCTTATGGCCACAAATCTTAAAATTTTCTAAACAGCCCTGAGAAATAAGTTTTCTGATTAAGCGCATGGGGAAATAAGCCTAGCAAGGTTAAGATGCTCCCTGAAAGACAAAAAAACAGTAATAGACAGAGCTGAAATTCAAATATGCACCCAACTGACTTCAAAAGCAAGCTCTTAACCACAATGTTCTGCATTTTTCATATGGCATACAAGACTTGGACCATCTTCAGTCACCTACATTAAATAAGTATGGCCTGAATGGTCCAGTTGTCTCTAACTCAGCATCATGGCATAAGGAAAGAAAATGAAGCACAACTTCAGAATACCTGGAATATTATTTGTGAGATTTTAACAAATAAATTTTTTTCAGTTTCTTTATATATCAAGTGTATCTATAAAGTTCAGATATTACTTGGGTCTTCTTTCTTAAACTGTTCATTTTCTGCACCTTTTTATGCAAAATAGAAACAGTAGTATTTTCTGCACAATAGGAATATGCAGTAAATACAATAATTTAAAAGGGTATGCAAAGGACAGTCCATGGCACAGCTTCCAGGCCACAGGAGGTTTCATGATGAACCTATCAGTTTGTTGACTGAAGCTGAAGAGCTAAGAAGCACTGTTAGGGGTCCACAAGCCTGAGAAATATAGAGAGGAGAGAAAGATGACAGCAAGAAGTGAAGAGGCGAAGAAGAGCTTATTCTCTGAAATGGCTTCACCTAAGATTAGCACTTGTTGCAGGGGAGAGAGCGAGGGCAGGAAATGGGTTGTCACCTCCATGATCTTCTACTCCTATACCCCATCCTCCATCGCCCATTATTTCTAAAAAAATTACACACACACACTCACACACATATGCACTCATGTGTACACACACACACACACACACACACACACACAGAGTCATCGCTCTGTGTCCATGGGAGGTTGTTTCCAGGACCCCTGCAAATACCAAAATATGCAAAAGCTAGAGTCCCTTATATAAAATGGCGTAGTATCTGTATGCAAGTGCACATCCTCCAGTATATTTTAAATAACCTCTAGATTACTTATAATATGTAATACAATATCTATGCGTCACTTTCTTTGTGTGTATTCAATGTAGTGTTCAATGCACCATAAATTCAAGTTTTACTTTTTGAAATTTTCTGAAATATGTTTTACCAACAGTTCGTTGAATCCACAGATTCAGAACTCATGGATATAGAGTGTGTGTGTGTGTGTGTGTGTGTGTATACACTGTGTGTGTATATATATACTTTATGTATACATACACATATATAATGTATATGCTTACACTTAAAAGAATGAACAAATTGCAGTCTGGAGAAACTATAAAATGCTTACACTTAAAAGAATGAACAAATTGCAGTCTGGAGAAACTATAAAATGTTATTAGAAAGTTAGCCCTTTGTTGTTTACAACTGTGCATTACATTCTAACAAAGACAACTACTTTTTTCATGAAAACATAGCACTCAAACGAACTGTTCCCTTTATCTGGACACATAAATCAAAGTGTATGCAAGATAAAAAGTAGATATCATTAGCCCCAAAACAAACAATGAATGTTGACCACTCTCTCTGAACATATCACTCTTCATGATTTCTTTGTGCAATAAGACAGGCCATGTTCTGTGGCAAAAGTCGGCAGCAAAACAAAGAAGCAATATCTTCCAGGACTTCAAATACCCTGTATTCCCAATTCCACTTCTTAGTGGAAACAGACTTGCAAACATAGATCAAGTACTTTTTCACATCAGTGAAGACAAGAAGTCAAGACAGTCTTTGGAAACAATGGCATTATACCTGCATTTAGAATCCAAAAGCTTACGTGAAATTTCCCATGAAGTAGTGACACAAGAAGTCTTTATCTCTCCCTGCCACACTACCCGCCTCCTGCCATCCTGTATTCAAATTGCCAAATCCAAGGTAAATATTTACACTTTTTCATAGGAAGTGTTGTGAGTTCCTTATTCTTGTCTGATGGAAAATCAATTTTCTGTGTGAAATCACTCCAGAATATTCCCTTAGCTATCATTATCCCTCTTCCTGCTTTAATTTTCTGCATAGCACTTAAAATTATCTAACATACTATGAATTACTTCTTGCTTCTAATATATATATGTATATATATAATGTATATATATATTTTTTCTCTGATAGAATGTAGGTTATGTAAAAGTAGTAATTGTTTTATCTTTTTTGGTTTTATTCTTTCCTGTTCTTTGACATCCAAATTCTAAGAAAATACAGATACATAATAGGTACTTTAAAAATTGTTGAATGCATGAATGCATGTCTGAAAAGGCTTTCCCTGTTTACTTAGTGTGGAGAAACTAGAAGCTTGTATAGGAATATTTCTGTTCACTGATTTTAGTTTGTTATATATGTATGTTTAATTTGACTGTTCAAAAATGCACAGTTATCATTTCATAAATGTATTCAGCCATTAATTTGGTGAACACCACAGGGAAATAGTCATTCTTTCTCAAATAATTATTCTGCTGTTTTTATAAAAGGTTTTGTAAAGAACAACTCAAAATATTATTACAAAACATATCACCTCCTCTAGTGAAGATTCAGATGCCCAGTGTGAGAAATCCAGCCTGAGTATCATCCTTAGAGAATGTTGCTTTGACAAAGGCGGTTTCTTAGGATGCTACATGAGGTACGAGTCTGCTCAGTGAGAATCTGCTTGGTCAGTCCTGTAGCCATTTGGCAAATTATAGCCACTGAGTGATAAGCATAAATGCCAGTAGGCAGCTTCCTGGAACTTTCCTTAACTGACTTCTCAAGTATACCTTTTTTCCCTCTTAGGCCATTCTTTTCCTGTCCAGCTCCCTACAATGTGCTGCCACCTAAATAGGATGTGTGAACTACGCCTAAGATGCTAGAAAGGTAAGCACTGAAGGAACCTGGATGTCTGAGGACATTGTAAGCACAGTTTCCATCCTAACTCTGGATTACGTATTAATAGGATTTTACAATAGAAGAGAAATAAACCTACATCTTGATGACAACTTTTTTAATTGGCGATTTAATAACACTCATGAATAAATTATTTCTAACAAATACAGATTCAAATCTTGGCCAGGCGCTGTGGCTCATGCCTGTAATCCCAGCACTTTGGGAGGGCAAGGTGAGTGGATCACAAGGTCAGAAGATCGAAACCATCCTGGCTACATGGTGAAATCCTGTCTCTACTTAAAAAAAAAAAAAAAATAGCCAGGCGTGATGCCACACACCCATAGGCCCAGCTACTCGGGAGGCTGAGGCAGGAGAATCACTTGAACCCAGAAGGTGGAGGTTGCCATGAGCCGAGATCGCACCACTGCACTCCAGCCTGGGCAACAGAGTGAGACTCTGTCTCAAAAAAGAATCTTAGCTCTATCATGTATTAACTTTATGAACATGCACATATATTTAACACTGGGTCTTTAGTTTTCTCATTTTTAAAATAAAGGAATACTCAATAAACAAGTTTATGGTGAAGATTAAATAAGGCAATTGATAAAATGCATTTAACATTGTGTCTGATGCAAAGCAAGCATTCAGTAAGTGATAGATGTCATCTTTAGTGCCCACACTGTGTTCCTCACAGCTTTAATGAAGGCTGAAGAAATTTTTTCAAGATCACTAATAAAGGAATATATACTATTATTTTGCTTGTAAAGTATATGCACTGTCTCTATATCCAAGAAGACTATACAGTTCATTGCAGTGAAGGATAAATGAAAAGATTCTTCTATTTCTCACAGAAGAATTGACTGTAGCAAATTATCAATTCTATCTGGACTTAAGTCACATGATTAAGAAAATCAATGAAGCATTGCAGTTGATGTACTTTTAAGCACATATTCTTGTCTTAAGATCCAAAATCTTTAGAGTAATGAAAGACACAAGGTTGTTTATTACGACTATAATATTCTAAAACAAAATTTTAGGTTAATTATGTATATTAAAATGATCAGGACATAGAAAATATGGCTAGAATCAAAATAGGCCAAATATTGAAAGTTAGTATGTAGGCCATGAGATTCTATCCCGGCAATAATTTGGGGCAGCAGATATCTCTCTTAGTTTCTTAGCAGACAAGTTATAATGGGAAACAAGAGCAGTTAAAGTGTTCATTGTCCGTGAGAGGAAGAATATCAAGTTCCCAGAAAAAAAAAGAGACCTATCACGAAAGAAATTTATTTTACAATGAAGAATCAAGAAAAAAATCTTACTTCCCAAAGATAAGGTTGCAAGTCACGACCAACCTCAAATGAAATTCAAAGTCATTCAAAATACATTTCAAAAATTACTTTTGAAAGTACATTTCAAAGTCACCAAGAGTAAAGTTCAAATATTCTCATCTAAAAAAGATAAGTATTTGAGGTGATTAATATATTAATTAGCTTTATTATTTCATATTATATTCATAAATCATAAAATCAGTTTGTGTCTCCTAAATATATATAGCTATACTTTATCAATTTAAAATTTAAAAATACAATTTTTTTTTTTTTTTTTTGAGACAGAGTATCGCTCTGTCGCCCAGGCCGAAGTGTAGTGGCGCTATCTCTGCTCACTGCAAGCTCCGCCTCCCAGGTTCATGCCATTCTCCTGCCTCAGCCTCCCGAGTAGCTGGGACTACAGGCGCCTGCCACGCCCAGCTAATCTTTTGTATTTTTAGTAGAGACGGGGTTTCACTGTTAGCCAGAATGATCTTGATCTCCTGACCTCGTGATCCAACCGCCACAGCCTCCCAAAGTGCTGGGATTACAGGCCTAAGCCACTGCGCCCGGCCTAAAAATACGAATTAAACACAAAGAAATGTGACCCAGCTTGGGTGTCCCTTTGATCACCTAACACTACTAATTAATCTCAATTATCTCTGGGGAAAAAAAAATGTTTCTCCATTAACTAAGAAAAGTGTTAATAGAGATGTGTACTCACAGGGATGTGTATGTAGAATCTGTATGTGTGCATTTGTGCATGCACATGTGTGTTGTGTGAAAAGATGAGAAAATATAAAGATTGTAGTAACATTGAATGCTAGTATATGTGCTGAGAATTCCCTTCCAATACTACTGAAAACACGTAAACACATAAACACACACACCCCTACACCAAACAAGCATACTAACTTCTGTGTTATCAGCATAATTGAATTCAAGTTAGTCATTAATTTATATTTAAACCACAAAAATAAAGTCTTCATCATCTCTAGAACATAAATAATGTAGTTAATAAAACTACAGGTAAGTAGCCAAACTAATCCAGGCTTCAAGATTTGACTGAATTTATATAGTAAGTATATGCCTTGAAACCAAAAGATGGAAGCTGTATTAATTTTAAAACCCATATGGTTTCCCTATAGATTAGGAAATCTTTGAATATATATTATTAATATTCATCCATGTTTCATTAAAATAACATATACAGAGTGACAGATTATTTCCAAAAGTTATTTTTTAACAAAGCGGTTAACAACCCTAAAGAAAACTGGACTCGGTTACTTATCTGAATTATAACAATACTTTATATTTATTTGGGCTTCTGTTTTTCTTTTAGGACTTAATAAAATTCTCAAGATAAAATGCATATGTCAGTTCCTGTATTCCTATTCACATTTAAAACTGGAAACTCGTTTGGGCAAGTGTTTTCATCACATTCAAAAGAAGACGAAACTCCACAAGCCAGCATAAAAATAATAAATCTGCTTAGAATATTTTCCATTTACTGTCTCCTGTTAGCAGTTTTGGAAAAGCTTTCCACTGTCTTCTCCATTTGATTTTGGCACAAGAAGCCAAAACCAAAACAAAACCAACCAACCAACCAAACAACAACAACAAAAAATCTACTGCTTAGGGAGAAATCATAGCAACAAATTCAGAAACTTCTATTAACCTCATAAGGGAAATAAACAGAAACACAAAGTAAATAAGAGAAGAGAGCCATTTTCCCTAGAGACAATCAATCAAAATTCACATTCTCAATGCATTTCCAATGTAATGTGTCTGAGGGACAAAGCAAACCATCTTTTAATTATAGAATTCCAAGGGTCATCATTTGCTGACCTATTTAAACTCTGGAATTTCTCGAGATGATAGAGACAATGAAACTTGCAGACAATCCTGAGTCTTATGTTTTATACGGGGTATGTTGGCTCATCTTTATCTTTAAGTTAAATTACTGCCCAAGGCACCCTGGTACTTCCAGTTACAAGGCTGGAAGAACTATTTTGCTCATGCATTCAAGAATTGGGTAGACATCTGAGCACAGGCAGCCAGAATTATGCCTGTATGTTGTTCTGGAACTTTGGCCTAAGGCCACCTAGCCATTAAAAAAAAATGAAACAACGTATATTTGTTTATTGTCCATCTCGGTTCTGCTTCTGTCAGAATGCCTGGACTAGCCAACAAATGTTTTGAATACATGATGGCAAGTTCACATCTGAGACTGCATACGTCCCGTCCATTCTACATCAACTGTTTAGATTAACAAAGGACTTACATGTGGCTTAGAAAAGACACTCTAAGCAGCATTCCCTGAAAGAAAGCTTGGTCTTTCCTTCTCCATGTTTGGGTGATTGCATGAGAATGTACTTAGCCCAGGCTTTAACCATTTTATTAAGCCCACTGACCACCACAAATGTACTTAAAGCACAAATGGAGAAAGAAAAGGAGCATAGTAATCTCATAAACAGAGACCTAATTTCAAACCAAGTACAGGTTAGCTGTGGGATCTTAAACAAATGTGATTTCTCTAAATTCAATGCCCTCAGCTATAAGATATTGGAAACAATACTTTCCCTATTGCTTTCACTTACCTGAAGACAAATACTCTTCAAAACTGAGTAACATGTAGCCCAAGTCTATAGACATTACACAATGGTATAGTCTGTTGTCTTAGATAAAGTAAGTACTCATTAAATATATGCCAACATAAATGAAAATCCCCGAGGTATAAAGCCTAATTTAATGTTCCATAGTATGTGCTGCCTTAACATCTAGTGAAACCAGAAGAGCTTCAAATGGCCTAACAACAGATTTTCCTCCTCACTTTCCTCCCATGGATAACGTCTCTGGTCAAGCAAACTTCTTATCATGGGACCAGCACAGCTTGCGGTCCTCAAGCACAGTGCCTGCTCCTTGAGGAGCAGGTTTCAATTCCTTCCCAGCCTGCAGAGCTATTCAGACAAGCTAATCACATCCTTCCCTGGGATTCAGGGGTCACTTTGCCACAGCTTCTACTTGTCCACTGTTCCTAAATGCAACATCCATGTGGTTCTTCATGGCATGCACTGTCCTTCCCCCCAGACTGTGAGTGGATGTGATTCATAATTGCTGTCGATCTCATCTTCCTAGTGTCTAGGGTAGTGTGTATGGCCATCCCCATAGCCATAGGGTGTGAATCCCTCTCTCATCAGAAGGGTGAGTTAGAGGTTTAATCACAATGGACAATTTTTTTTTTTTTTTTTTTGAGACCGAGTTTCGCTCTTGTCCAGGCTGGAGTGCAGTGGCGTGATCTCAGCTCACTGCAACCTCTGCCTCCTGGGTTCAAGCAATTCTCCTGCCTCAGTCTCCCGAGTAGCTGGGATTACAGGCATGTGCCACCATGCCTAGCTAATTTTTGTATTTTTAGTTGAGACAGGGTTTCACCATATTGGCCAGGCTGGTCTCAAACTCCTGACCTCAGGTGATCTTCCCGCCTCTGCCTCCCAAAGTGCTGGGATTACAGGCGTGAGCCACTGCACCTGGCAACAATGGATAATTTTTTTAATGGAGAAAAAAATGAATAAAACTAAGATAATGCAAGTAAAAAGCTAATTTGAGATAGAATAAAATGTTAGACTCACAGGTGGAAGAGTATAATATGACCTGTCACGATTGCTTCAAAAGTTGCCTTTTCCCCAATGCTTGGCATATTCAAATGAAAAATGAGAGAGCCCCAGTAATATTTTTCAACATACATTTGTATATCGGTTGATGAGAACAGTTTTTCAAATGTGCAATTGAAAATTGGCAATTTTATAACTTTCTAGATGAGAAGAAAATAAATAGAAGTAAGGCCTTGTGTGCATTTATTTTAAGACATATTGCATAAGATCAGCAATAACACTGGTGTCCTTTGGTATATCAGTGTAGGTTGGAAAATGTGGGCAGAGAGCCTGGTTCTCATGAAGAAATCTCACTTCTCCGGAGGCTGACATTTAGAGATTTTGTATTAGTTACGTCTTCCTCAAATTGCTCTGGAGACAGGAAGGCTTCATAAATACAAACTTAATTAAATGTGAAAACGTAGTGGTAGATTTGAGATGAAGAGGTGGAAAGAGCTCAAACTGCCATGTTCTTCAATGAAGCAGTTTGCTTAAATAAATGGGAAAGTCATGATAAATCCTCTGCTAAAGTTCACTCTCTATTTTAGGAAGGCGCTGCATATAATTAAAATACTTATGAAACCATTCTCTGTTTTTCTATAAGAAATAATCATAGGAGCAGCAGAATTTTCTTTACCCCAGTTTCCTTAGAACCCAAGTTAAATATAGTAAATAACTTTTTTTGTACTTACAAAAATGTGGCTTATTGTATTGATAAAAATAACTGTCCTCTGAGTTTAAAAGCCTTGCATTTGTATTCCTAATCTGCTATCGTGCCATGAGTTGACTGTGGGCAAGTAGCAAACTCCTTAATGTACCAGTAGAAACAGGCAAAACAATTACATCTCTATAAATTGTTTTGCTGTATTTGAACATATGTATACCTATTTATTTATCAATATCATCCAGCACATCTGGCATTCAAGAAGTATTACTTCTCTTCTCCTATCATCACTAATTCCATTTTTAAAGGATTCTAAAATGAAAAACATTGAGATATTCTAGTTCCAAAGGATCGCCCTATCTTTCCAAATGGTGCCTTTCTCATTCTCTGAGCTCTCCCGTGACATGGAATTTTCATTCTCATTTTATGAAGTCAGAGATCCTATTTCTATAAACAGGGCATTTCAATAAAATTGATCTGGACCATGGAATGATAGTGCTGAATACAGGTCTGATCTTTTAACTGCTCACATAGTGTGAGTTAAGTTTCAAAGACAGCATTACCCAATTTTATTCTTTGATTGTTGATACATTATAATTTTTCAATTTGTATTGATTTTATTGAATCAGCCCAACAGAAAGCAAGGCCTTGTGAGGAAACAGAATGTTAGCCAAGTGAGTTTTTATTGTACTCATCAATCCTGTGTGCCTGTGTGTGTTTGTTGAGGAAGGGCTGTGTATGGTTTTGAAATGAAAGAAAGAATAATGAAAGGAGGCTGGAAAAGCATAAAAGACCAACACGAATCACAATGTTGGTTTGCATAGGAGAAACTCTTACTTTGAATCTTGTTTGTGAGGTTTCTTTTGATAAAATCTCCAATAATTATATCAACACTCTCAGCATTATCTATATCTCTTTTTGTCTTTTCTGCTATTATTACCTTGTCCCTACCACAAACCTCAAGTCATCCTACCATCCAGTGTTTATCTTATAAACATGGTTGAAATCAGTTTACTAAAAAAAAAACAAGAAGAAGAAGAAGATGAACAGCCCTCCCCACTGCTTTCCAACTTAATGCTGGTTACTATTCTGTTGGAAACAGTCCTTCCACTTGCTTTTTGTCTGTTTTTAACCTGTCTGGTCATGTATGAGAAAGACCCAGATACAATCATTCTTTTCTTCTTTTGTGTTTCATACTTTAGAGAAACCAGAATGTAGCAAGATCCTGACATAAGTAGTGCTAACCTAAGTATATGATAGAGTTGGGAAAAAATGTAAAGGAAAATCAAAGTTTCGTGGGGAAACAGAAATGGAAATAATCCCTCTTCTTGTTTGATTTTTCTTTATTTTGTTATTGAACAACAAAAAGTTCCTTTCCAATACAATTTTTAAAAATTGACCAACGTTTCTTGAAAATAACTATAGTGGGACATGGTTTTAGTGTTCTTTGAACCATTTTGCTGTATAAAGTGGGAGTAGAGGTTATTATTATTTGAGGCCAGATTTAGTGTTTGATAAAGATTATTGTATTTAATCCAGTAGTATGGGTCAGGCCTCTGAGCCTAACCTAGCCATCGTATCCTTTGTGACTTGCACATACACATCTAGATGGCTGGTTCTTGCCTTAACTGATGACATTCCACTACACAAGAAATGAAAATGGCCTGTTCCTGCCTTAACTGATGACATTATCTTGTGAAATTCGTTCTCCTGACTCATCCTGGCTTAAAAGCTCCTTTACTGAGCACCTTGTGACCTCTCCTCCTGCCCCCCAGAGAACAACCTTTCTTTGACTGTAATTTTTTGTATTTACCTAAATCTTATAAAGCGGCCTCACCTTTATCTCTTTTTGCTGACTCTCTTTTCCGACTCAGCCTGCCTGCACCCAGGTGAAATAAACAGCTTTATTGCTTACACAAAGCCTGTTTGGTGGTCTTTTCACACAGACCTGAGTGAAATTTGGTCCCATGACTTGGATCGGGGGAACTCCCTTAGGAGATCAATCCCCTGTCCTGCTCTTTGCTCCATGAAAAAGATCCACCTACAACCTCAGGTCCTCAGACCCACCAGCCCAAGGAACATCTCATCAATTTTAAATCAGGTAAGCGGCTTCTTCTTACTCTCTTCTCCAACCTCTCTCACTATCCCTTAACGACTTTCTCCTTTCAATCTTGGTGCCACCCTTCAATCTCTCCTTTCTCTTAATTCCAGGGCCTTTCCTTTTCTAATAGAGACAGGAGAAGCGTTTTATCTGTGGACCCAAACTCCGTTGCTGGTCACGGACTCAGGAAGACTGTCTTCCCTTGGTGTTTAATCACGCAAGGACACCTGCCTGATTATTCACCCACATTTCAGAGGTGTCTGACCACGTGGGGATGCCTGCCTTGGTCGTTCACCCTTAGCAGCAAGTACTGCTTTTCTAGGGGGCAAGAACCCACCAATCCCTTCTCTCCGAGTCTCTACCCCTTCTCTGCTTTTCTAGAAGGTAAGAACCCCCCCAACCCGTTCTCTCCGTGTCTATACCCCTTCCCTGCTTTTCTAGGGGCAAGAACCCCCCGATCCCTTATTTCAGCACCCCGATCTGTTATCTCTGCACCCTGATCCCTTATTTCCATGCCCCAACCCCTTATTTCCATGCCCCAACCTCTTATCTCTGTACCCCAACCCCTTATTTCTGCACCCAGACCCCTTTCCTGCTTTTCTAGAAGGTAAGAACCCCCGAAACCCTTCCCTCCATGTCTCTACCCTTCTCTTTAAACTTGCCTCCTTCACTATAGGTAACCTTCCACCCTCCATTCCTCCTTCTTCTCCCTTAGCCTGTGTTCTTAAGAACTTAAAACCTCTTCAACTCTCACCTGACCTAAAATCTAAGCATCTTATTTTCTTCTGCAATGCCACTTGACCCCAATATAAACTTGACAGTGGCTCCAAATAGCCAGAAAACGGCACTTTCAATTTTTCCATCCTACAAGATCTAAATAATCCTTGTCATAAAATAGGCAAACAGTCTGAGGTGCCAGAAGTCCAGGCATTCTTTTACACATCAGTCCCTCCTTAGTCTCTGTTCCCAGTGCAACTCATCCCAAATCCTCCTTCTTTCCCTCCCTCCTGTCCCCTCAGTCCCAACACTAAGCATTGCTATGTCTTTCTACTCTTCCTTTTCTACAGACCCATCTGACCTCTCCCCTCCTCGCCAGGCCAAGCTAGATCCCAATTCTTCCTCAGCCTCCACTCCTCCACCCTATGATCCTTTTATCACCTCCCCTCCTCACACCCAGTCCAGTTTACAGTTTTGTTCCATGACTAGCCCTCCCCCACCTGCCCAGCAATTGCCTCTTAAAAAGGTGGCTGAAGCTAAAGGCATAGTCAAGGTTAATGCTCCTTTTTCTTTATCTGACCTCTCCCAAATCAGTTAGCCTTTTGGCTCTTTCATCAAATATGAAAAACCCAGCCCGGTTCATGGCTCGTTCGACAACAACCCTGAGATGCTTTACAGCCCTAGACCCTAAAAAGTCAAAAGGCCATCTTACTCTCAATATACATTTTATTACCCAATCCGCGCCTGACATTAAATAAAACTCCAAAAATTAAATTCCGGCCCTCAAACCCCACAACAAGACTTAATTATCCTCACCTTCAAGGTGTACAATAACAGAGTAGAGGCAGCCAAGCAGCAATGTATTTCTAAGTTGCAATTCCTTGCCTCCACTGTGAGACAAACGCCAGCCACATCTCCAGCACACAAGAACACCAAATGCCCAAACATTGCAGGACCCCACTGAAAATCAGACCGTTCAACTCACCTGGCAGCCACTCCCAGAGCCCCTGGAACTCTGGCCCAAGGCTCTCTGACTCACTCCTTTGCAGATCTTCTCGGCTTAGCAGCTGAAGACTGACACTGCCCGATCACCTCAGAAGCCTAGAAGACCATTACAGACGCTCTAGGTAACTCTCACAGTGGAAAGTATATCCGTCCCCTTCTTAGTCAGTACAGAGGCTACCCACTCCACATTACCTTCTTTTCAAAGGCCTGTTTCCCTTGTCTCCATAACTGTTGTAGGTATTGACTGCCAGGCTTCTAAACCTCTTAAAACTCCCCAACTCTGGTGCCAACTTAGACAATACTCTTTTATGCACTCTTTTTAGGTTATCCCCACCTGCCCAGTTCCCTTATTAGGCCAAGACATTTTAACTAAATTATCTGCTTCCCTGACTATTCCTGGACTACAGCTGCATCTCATTGCTGCCCTTCTCCCCAACCCAAAGCCTCCTTTGCTTCTTCCTCTCATATCCCCCCACCTTAACCCACAAGTATAGAACATCTCTTCTCCTTCCCTAGCAACCCATCCATGCCCATTACCATCCCATTAAAACCTAATCACCCTTACCCTGCTCAATGCCAATATCCCATCCCACAGCACGCTTTAAAAGGATTAAAGCCTGTTATCACTCACCTGCTACAGCATGGGCTTCTAAAACCTATAAACTCACCTTACAATTCCCTCATTTCACCTGTCCTAAAACCAGACAAGGCTTACAGGTTAGTTCAAGATCTGCACCTTATCAACCAAATTGTTTTGCCTATCCACCCCATGGTGCCAAACCCACATACTCTCCTATCCTCAATACCTCCCTCCACAATCCATTATTCTGTTCTGGATCTCAAACATGCTTTCTTTACTATTCCTTTGCACCCTTCATCCCAGCCTCTCTTCGCTTTCACTTGGACTGACCCTGACACCCATCAGGCTCAGCAAATTACCTGGGCTTTACTGCCACAAGGCTTCACAGACAGCGCCCATTACTTCAGTCAAGCCCAAATTTCCTCCTCATCTGTTACCTATCTTGGCATAATTCTCATAAAAACACACGTGCTCTCCCTGCTGATCATGTCCAGCTAATCTCCCAAACCCCAATCCCTTCTACAAAACAACAACTCCTTTCCTTCCTAGGAATGGTTAGTGCAGTCAGAATTCTTACACAAGAGCCAGGACCACACCCTGTAGGCTTTCTGTCTGAACAACTTGACCTTTCTGTTTTAGCCTAGCCCTCATGTCTGCGTGCAGTGGCTGCCACTGCTTTAATACTTTTACAGGCCCTTAAAATCACAAACTATGCTCAACTTACTCTCTACAGTTCTCTTAACTTCCAAAATCTATTTTCTTCCTCCCACCTGATGCATATACTGTCTGCTCCCCGGCTCCTTCAGCTGTACTCACTCTTTGTTGAGTACCACAATTATCATTGTTCTTGGCCCAGACTTCAATCTGGCCTCCCACGTTATTCCAGATACCACACCTGACCCTCATGACTGCATCTCTCTGATCCACCTGATGTTCACCCCATTTCCCCATATTTCCTTCTTCCCTGTTTTTCACCCTGATCACACTTGTTTATTGATGGCAGTTCCACCAGGCCTAATCACCACACACCAGCAAAGGCAGGCTATGCTATAGTACAAGCCACTAGCATGCCTCTTAGAACCTCTCATTTCCTTTCCATCGTGGAAATCTATCCTCAAAGAAATCACTTCTCAGTGTTCCATCTGCTATTCTACTACTCCTCAGGGATTATTTAGGCCCCCTCCCTTCCCTACACATCAAGCTTGAGGATTTGCCCTCACCCAGGACTGGCAAATTGGCTTTACTCAACATGCCCCAAGTCAGAAAACTAAAATACCTCTTAGTCTGGGTAGACACTTTCACTGGATGGGTAGAGGCCTTTCCTACAGGGTCTGAGAAGGCCACCACGGTCATTTCTTCCCTTCTGTCAGACATAATTCCTCGGTTTGGCCTTCCCACCTCTATGCAGCCTGATAACAGACCGGCCTTTATTAGTCAAATCAGCCAAGCATTTTTTCAGGCTCTTGGTATTTAGTGAAACCTTTTTATCTCTTATGGTCCTCAGTCTTCAGGAAAGGTAGAATGGACTAATGGTCTTTTAAAAACACACCTCACCAAGCTCAGCCACCAACTTAAAAAGGACAATACTTTTACCACTTTCCCTTCTCAGAATTCAGGCCTGTCCTCGGGGTGTTACAGGGTACAGCCCATTTGAGCTCCTGTATGGACGCTCCTTTTTATTAAGCCCCAGTCTCATTCCAGACACCAGACCAACTTGGACTGTGCCCCAAAAAACTTGTCATCCCCACTATCTTCTGGCTAGTCATACTCCTATTCACCATTCTCAACGACTCATACATGCCCTGCTCTTGTTTACACTGCCGGTTTACACTGTTTCTCCAAGCCATCACAGCTGATATCTCCTGGTGCTATCCCCAAACCGCCACTCTTAACTCTTGAAGTAAATAAATAATCTTTGCTGGCAGGACTATGCTGAATCTCCTTAAACACTCTCTAATTAGATGTCCTGGGTCCTCCCAATTCTTAGACCTTTAATACCTGTTTTTCTCCCCCTCTTATTCCATTTAGTTTTTCAATTCATACAAAACCATATCCAGGCCATCACCAATAATTCTAAATCACAAATCTTTCTTCTAACAGTCCCACAATATCACCCCTTACCACAAAATCTTCCTTCAGCTTAATCTCTCCCACTCTAGGTTCCCACACTACCCCTAATCCCGCTTGAAGCAGCCCTGAGAAACATCACCCATTATCTCTCCATACCACCCCCCAAAATTTTCACCATCCCAACACTTTACCACTATTTTTATTTTTATTATTAATATAAGAAGACAGGAATGTCAGGCCTCTGAGCCCAAGCTAAGCCATCATATCCCCTGTGACCTGCACGTACACATCCAGATGGCGGGTTCCTGCCTTAACTGATGACATTCCACCACAAAAGAAATGAAAATGGTCTGTTCCTGCCTTAACTGATGACATTATCTTGTGAAATTCCTTCTCTGGGCTCATCCTGGCTCAAAAGCTCCCCTACTGAACACCTGTGACCCTCACTCCTGCCCACCAGAGAACAACACCCCTTTAACTGTAATTTTCCTTTACCTACCCAAATCTTATAAAACAGCCCCACCCCTATCTCCCTTTGCTGACTGTCTTTTTGGACTCAGCCTGCCTGCACCCAGGTGAAATAAACAGCTTTATTGCTCACACAAAGCCTGTTTGGTGGTCTCTTCACACAGACGAAGTGAAAGTATATATGTCGTTTCCATTTTTGAAAAGGTAACTGACCCCCACAAGGGTTAAACCACACCTCCAAAGTCCCATGAAGCCAAGGTATTAAACCCAGATCTTTGGGATTTCAGAGCTCATGTCCTTGCTGCTACCCCATTAATGCTGCTTTGTGAGATACTGAAAAGTTATTGTTCTTACCTCTGTCTAGCCCGTCAATCCTTTTGACACTGGCCTAATGACGAGCTTACTGGCAAAGGTGGATGTGCATGAGAATTTGTAAATATATTAAGCACATTTCTGCTATTGCAATATGGTTCTAAGCAGAGCAAAAAACTCGTCTATTTTCACCCTGAATTGAATTCTTCCCCAACTGAAGGCTGATTATTTGAGGGCTTGAAGATTGATGTCAGGGTGTCCTCCTGAAAAAAGACTGAAGTAATTACAATTAAATATATGGTTGATGGTCTCATTCTTGCCTACATGTTTGCATCTCCACTTCCAAGATTTTCTTAAGCAGTTCTTCGGAAACATTTCAATCTCTGTTAATGCTTCTTTCACTTGAAATCTCTTCTTAAATCCTATATTGAAATGGATATATTGCACTCTACTGAGCAAAGTGGAGGATATAAAAAATAAATAAGATTAGGGCCTTCTGTTCAGAGAGTTACATTTTAGTGGAAGAGTTTCTTGTTCACAGTCACTAAACAATTTCCTTGGGATTCAGTTTCATACCATTCACATCCTTATGCCTTCCTTCCAGAGCAAAACTCACCAACCTCATAAATAAATAATTTGTTATAATACATCAACCCTCTTTTGAAAACTTACAATAATTTTTAATAAAAGCTCTCTGGAGACAATAATAACCAAATGAACAATTCAAAAGAAGAAATTTCAGAAACTTCAGCACATTGTCTGTGGGAATTTGGTGTAGATAGCTAATACCACAGCATCCTTCAAGTGGCATCCACCTATTTTTATCTGCATATATGACCAACCTTGATATGTAATATGTCATTCCCTGGCAATCAACTTACTTTAATTCAGAAAACCTCACCCACCTTCTGGATGAGACAATGGCATTATTTTAATATTCATCTTTTACTTATAACTTGCCATTTCCTCTATCTTTACAAGGTGGTATTTCAGGAGAAAAGCAGTTATGTGGCCTGAATAATGTCAGACTTTTCACATTATTAGTATTCAGGCTTTGGGTTAAGGAACAAAGTTGCCAGCAGACCTGAAGATGTGTTTAGAATACACTCAGTGTTAAGGGCCCTTTCAATGATTCAGAGCAGTTACGATTTTTGCTTTTATTAAGCTAGAGCAATTGAAGAGGAAAGATGCCTGCTTTTTCTTTAGGGAGGAGGGAAGGTCTTAATATCTTAACCCAAAACCAAAATGATGAGAGTATGCAAATTTGCCCTTTTACAATATGAACCAAATTGTCTATCTCCACACAAAGAAAGAAGAAATAGGGCATTCCCAAGGTCATGTTTCTGAATGCTTTATTGTACAATGACAATTCAGTGACCTTTCTGAAATAAAGATATAATAAGATCAATCAGATTTGTTTAGTCACTGGTAATGTTATCATGGTCATACATACAAATCAATGAGATGAAAAGAAGAAGAAAAGAAACATACTAGAGGCCAATTCAACTATTTAAAACAAACCATTGTCATCTCCATTTTAGTAAAGTTGATGTGAATATCTGAATAATCAATTTTTTCTTTTGACATTAATAATTGAAGTTTGATAACATTAATGATTGTAGTTTGATAATCTTCTGAAATGAAAATAATAAGATGGGATAGGCAAATGTTTTCATGGCCTCTTTTGGAAGCTAATAATTTAGGAAGCACTTTGAAGATACTGGGACAGAGAATATATTGTATAAAGAGAAACCATGTGGATATTGGTGTTAATATTTTGGGAAAATTAGAAATACATATTATATGCTAGATTAGGACTACTTTTCAATTATTGTATATGGATATGGTTTAACTATCATTATGAGCAAGTATCAGAACAAAGAAGTTAAAAATACCTTAATAAAATATTCAGAAATACGAATATTTGTGCCACAAACATTAAATACTAAAATTTAGCATTTTTTTCTAGTGAGACTTCAGGATTGTTTATCTTCTAGGAGGGTGTCTAGGAGTCCCTTTGGCTCAGAAATCACTTAAAACTATCACTTAACGACGGAATACATTCTGAAAAATGCATCATCGTGCTAACACCACAGGATGTACTTACACAAACATAGGTGTTATAGCCTACTACACACATAGGCTATATTGTATGACCTATGGATCCTAGGCTACAAACTTGTACAGCATGTTCCTATACTGAATGTTGTAGGCAAATGTAACATAATGGTATTTGTGTATCTAAACATATCTAAATATAGAAAAGGTAATGTTTTGCACTACGACTAAAAATGGTCACTATTAATATTTTAATTTTGTCCTTTATCCTTTGATTCTAGCTGAAATCCTATAATAAATAATACACTTTTCATTTAACTGTAAATAACAACTATTTCCTTATCAATCAAGGTTTTAAGACAAATACAAAGAGATCTCAAATTTATGTTTTTCTTAAAGGACTGAGGAATAAAAGCTTACTCTCCATTTTGCTTTAGATTTAAGCAGCATCCTTGATCCTAGTTACCAGAAGCTGATAAGAAGTCATTACCATCCCTGAACTTTCAACAAATAGAACTGCAAGAGTTGGGAAAATGTAAGAAAGAAACCGGGGAGAAATCCAAAAGCATAACCTAGTAAAATACATTCCTGTAGTAAAAGACCTGTTTTGGTTTGCACTTCAGATGTCAGAAACTGGTTTAGAATTTGTTCATCTGAATAAAATGAAAACAATCTCATTCTCTACTTCTTGTAAATGAAAGCTGCATTTGAGTGGGCACATCTGTCATGTGCTGTGACAGGAATTTTTATAAATATGATTTATTAATTTAATTCCCAAATAACACATATAAATGAGAATATTATTCCTAATGATAATCTGGCTCCCAATAGCTAATAATAATAATAGCAGCCATGTTAATACTTGCCACTCAAGTACTAAATCAGGCACTTCATATGTGTTTGGAATGTATAATCTCATTTAAAAATTCTTCTTAAAGGTATATATCATGGAGGTATACATTTATTACTATTTTACAGAAAACAGAGGCTCAGAAATACAGCTATTAGATAGAATAAAATGTCAGAATTCAAGCTCAGGTCTGTCTGTCGTCAACATCTGTACTTTCCTTTCTAAAGCATCCTGGTGTATAACTGTCCTGGAAAGTCAACAGAGTAGGCAAAGTCTACAAGCCTGGATGGGAATTCTGTGTGAAAAATAGAGATAAATGGGCCTACCTGAAATCCTGCTCCCCTAGCATGATCTCTTTTAGTTTTTTTTACCTTGGCTTTTGATCCTCAAAAAAATTCTAATTTTAATATGAATTACCTTAAAACACAAATAATTGTAACAAGCAACAGTTAGAGGTGGGAAGAGGCCGATAATTGTAATGGACAGCAAGCCCCATGAAAAGTAACCAGCAAGGGGACATTAAAAGTGAATATGGGCACCAGGAAGAAGGCCATCAGAAACATAATTGTCTACTTTGTTTTGGCTTAGTCTCATGCTGTGTTTGTGTGTGTGTGTGTACGTGTGTGTGGTGTGTGTGTAGATAAAATAAGTGAAATGGAGCCCTCCAAGCATTATTTAGATAGACAAATTCACACAGCATATAAAATAAATAATTATTTATTTTGCCTCGAGATGTTTCCAAGAGGCCATTTGCATGAATCTCATTTATTGGCTAATCATTCAATCATGTCGTTCCCACTTTGCCTGGCTGAGCACAGTCTGCAGCTCAGCAACTGATGTGCCACGCTGAAGACAGAGCCGGTAATAAGAAACCACCATGTGAGGTTCTTTTATTGGTTGTTCATGCTACAAAGACACCAGTGGAAGTTGATTTTTTTTCCTTTATTTCTAACTTAACATCTTTCTTTTCTTGCCATCACATTTTTGTCGGTCTTGCCTTACAATTCCTTGTATCTGCCAACATTTGGCTGCGCCAACTAAATTTATTGTTCTCCCTGCTATTCATTTTATTCTCTATATCCTTGATATTTTCAGACAAAAATTTTTTTTATCAAAAAAGGGATTTCTGGGTTTTACCTCTGTTGATTTCAAAGATAACTGCTATGCATTTTATTCTCAAACTTGCAGAACTGTATATATCAGTAATTTTAAAAGTTAGTCTCACATAAAAAGCTTTTATACATTTATTTTTCCTTGAGTAATATTGGTAGTATATATGTAAAACATCAATAATCTATCTACCAACCTACAAATATATGTGTATATAGTATATGTATATATAAACACAGAATTATCTTTATATATAACATATATGTATATAGACTATATATGTATGTATGCATATATAATATGTGTATATATAGATACACAATTGTAAGATAGTATAATAATTATCTTAGAACTGAAAATTAATGAAATTTTGCTTGCAAAGCCCCACATGAGATAATATTAGGTAGAAATTTTTTTAAGTACACATTATGTATGTCCATTTTAGAAAAGATGTGGTATGAAGTTGTAAAGAAACAACATCAAAGGAAAACACAATTTGAGGCAAAGATTTGTTGCTTTTATTGCTTTCATTTGTGTCCCTGTGAAGAGACCACCAAACAGGTTTTGTGTGAGCAATAAAGTTTTTTAATCATCTGGGTGCAGGCGGGCTGAGTCCGAAAAGAGAGTCAGAGAATGGAGATAAGGGTAGGGTCATTTTATAAGATTTGGGTAGGTAAAGGAAAATTATAGTCAAAGGGGGGTTGTTCTCTGGCGGGCAGAAGTGGGGGTCGCGAGCTGCTCAGTAGGGGAGCTTTTGAGCCAGGATGAGCCAGGAGAAGGAATTTCACAAGATAACGTCATCACTTTAGGCAAGGGCCGGCCATTTTCACTTCCTTTGTGGTGGAATGTCATCAGTTAAGGCAAGGAACAGGCCATCTGGATGTATACCTGCAGGTCACAGGGGATGTGATGGCTTAGCTTGGGCTCAGAGGCCTGACATTCCAGTCTTATGTTAATAAGAAAAATAAAACAAAATAGTGTTGAAGTGTTGGGGTGGCGAAAATTTGGGAGGTGGTATGGAGAGATAAATAATGGGCGATGTTTCTCAGGGCTGCTTTGAGTGGCATTGGGGCGGCATGGGAATCTAGAGTGGGACAGATTAAGCTGAAGGAAGATTTTGTGATAAGGGGTGATACTGTGGGGTTGTTAGAAGAAACACTTGTCGTGTAGAATTATTGGTGATGGCCTGGTTATGGTTTTGTATGAATCAAAAACTAAACGGAATCAGAGAAGGAGAAAAACAGGTATTAAAGGACTAAGAATTGGGAGGATCTAGGAAATCTAATTAGAGAGTGTCCAAGGGGGTTTAGCGTAATTACTTTCTTGGTTGGCAAGTTTTTGGGCTCTATCCTTGAGTTTTTTATGTTGTTATATGCCAGGCCAGATTGATTTAAGTAAAAACAACACTCTTCATTTAAGAATATACAGAGTCCTCCATTTTCAGCAGTAAGTCAAGGCCTCAGCGGTTTTGGAGGACAACTGCAGCTAAAGAGTCAACTTGGGCCTGGAAGACTGATAAAGTTTGTGATATGTCTGTGATGCTAGCAGAGAAGTCATTAGAGAGGCTATGGAAGGTCGAGACAGAAGTTGAAATGCCTGCTATTCCAGTACCCAGAGCAATAGTGGAGGCAGAAAGTCTTAAACTGACAAGCAAGGGAATTAGTGGAATAACTCTTTTTTGTCATGTCGGTGTTGTGAGGGGAAGAAGGAGTTCTTCGGTCCTATTTGCAAATTGAATTTTGGGAGTAAGGAAAACTAGTGTCCAATTAGCAGGTAGACACATGTATGTAGAGGATCCACAGAGGAAGAAGAGACCTTGTGCGAGGCAAAACTGGAGACGCAAAGTAAAAAGATGAGAAGGAGTGCTGAAAGGGGTGTCTTGTACCTAGACTCGTAGGGATCCAGCTAGGGCGGCAGCCGTCAGAGGTTGTAATGGGGACTGATGAGGTAAGTGCGTAGAGGGGGAGGATTGATTTTCATGGTGTATGAGAAAATGTTGAGTATCTAGGAGCAAACTTTCACTGTTATTTTGGGGGCTGGGTATAAGTAAACAAGAAGAGGGCTTTGGAGATGAACAGTAAAGGAACATCGAGAAGGTAAAAGGTTACCTAGGGGGATTGCAGTGGGTCTTTGATGAGAGATACATAAAGGAGCGGCCACAGGAATAGTAGTTTGTGTTGTGAGAGGTCTAAATATGGGGGGAGTAAAGTTGATATAAGGAGAAAGGTTTTTTTAAGTAAGTGTCGAGGAGGGCGGCAGCTTGCTGATGTGAAATGTCTGGGGAGGTCTTGCTGGACCCGTCTAGAAAGTACATAAGTTCTTCAGGAGGGTAAAGGTGAGGGCTGTTAAAGGAATTTCGGAGGTGTAGGGAGACAGGAGATGTTGCCTAGTCTGCATGTAAGGCGGGGACAACTGTGTAGGCTCTGGAAGAATGGGAAATGCAAAGCTAGTGGTTGTTCACTAAGGAGGGATTAGAAATGGCTAGGAGAGAATGAGTAAGGTTGATAGTGTGGTGGAGATAGCTGGGGAGAGGTAGAGGGTGGCATAAGAATGGGAATGAGAATAAGAGTGACTATAAAAGTAAAGAATAGAACTTCATCATGGTGAAAGTATTGGAGGGTCCCCTGCCAGAAAAGATCATCTATCCACTCTAAGAGGGAGTTAAGAGTTGCCAGTCCTGGGCGAGGGCAAATCCTCGAGCTTGATGCGTAGGGAAGGGAGAGGGCCTGAATAATCCCTGAGGAGTAGTAGAATAGCAGATGGAACACTGAGAAGTTATTTCCTTGAGGATAGATTTCCACGATGGAAAGGAAATGAGAAGTTCTAAGAGGCAGGCTGGTGGCTTGTACTATAGCATAGCCTGCCTTTGCTGATGTGTGGTGATTAGGCCTGGTGGAACTATTATCAATAAACCAAGTGTGTTCAGGGTGAGGAACAGGAAAGAAGGAAATATTGGGAAATGGGGTGAATGTCAGGTGGATCAGAAAGATACAGTCATGGGGGTCAGGCGTGGTATCTGGAATACTGTGGGAGGCCGGATTGAAGTCTGGGCCAGGAACAATGGTAATTGTGGGAGACTCAACAAAGAGTGAGTACAGCTGAATCAGCTGGGGAGCAGAAAGTATAAGTGTCAGGTGTGAGGAAGAAAATAGATTTTGGAAGTTATGAGAACTGTGGAGAGTGAGTTGAGCATAGTTTATGATTTTTAGGGCCTTTAAAAGTATTAAAGCAGTGGCAGCCACTGCATGCAGACATGAGGGCTAGGCTTAAACAGTAGGGTCCAGTTGTTTGGACAGAAAGGCTACAGGATGCTGTCCCGGCTCTTGTGTAAGAATTCTGACTGCACTAACCATGCCGAGGAAGGAAAGGATTTGTTGTTTTGTAGAAGGGATTGGGGTTTGGGAGATTAGCCGGACACAATCAGCAGGGAGAGCATGTGTGTTTTTATGAGAATTATGCCAAGATAGGTAACAGATGAGGAAGAAATTTGGGCTTGACTGAAGTAATGGGCGCTGTCTGTGAAGCCTTGTGGCAGTAAAGCCCAGGTAATTTGCTGAGCATGATGGGTGTCAGGGTCAGTCCGAGTGAAAGCAAAGAGAGGCTGGGATGAAGGGTGCAAAGGAATAGTAAAGAAAGCATGTTTGAGGTCCAGAACAGAATAATGGGTTGTGGAGGGAGGTATTGAGGATAGGAGAGTATATGGGTTTAGCACCATGGGGTGGATAGGCAGAACAATTTGGTTGATAAGGTGCAGATCTTGAACTAACCTGTAAGCCTTGTCTGGTTTTAGGACAGGTAAAATGGGGGAATTGTAAGGGGAGTTTATAGGTTTTAAAAGGCCATGCTGTAGCAGGCCAGTGATAACAGAATTTAATCCTTTTAAAGCATGCAGTGGGATGGGATATTGGCATTGAGCGGGGTAAGAGTGATTTGATTTTAATGGGATGGTAAGGAGTGCATGATTGGTCACTAAGGAGGGAGTAGAGGTGTCTTATACTTGTGGTTTGTGGGGAGATACAAGGGGAGGAGGTGAAGGAGGCTTTGAACTGGGGGAAAAGGTGGCAATGAGGTGTGGCTGTAGCCCAGTAATAGTCAGGGAAGCCAATAATTTAGTTAAAGTGTCTTGGCCTAATAAGGGAACTGGGCAGGTGGGGATAATTAAAAAGGAGTGCTTTAAAGAGTATTGCCTAAGTTGGCACCAGAGTTGGGGAGTGTTAAGAGGTTTAGAAGCCTGGCTGTCGATACCCACAATAGTTATGGATGCAAGGGAAACAGGCCCTTGAAAAGAAGGTAATGTGGAGTGGTTAGCCTCCGTATTGATTAAGAAGGGGACAGACTTACCTTCCACTGTGAGAGTTACCTGAAGCTTGGCATCCTTGATGGTTTAGGGGGCTTCTGAGGTGATCAGGCAGTGTCAGCCTTCAGCTGCTAAGCCGAGAAGATCTGGGAAGGAGTCAAGAGCCTTGGGCCAGAGTTCCAGGGTCGCTGGGAGTGGCTGCCAGGTGAGTTGAAGAGTCCAATTTTCAGTGGGGTCCCACACAGATGGGATGCTGGCATTCCTTGGCCTGGTTGCCAGATTTCTGGCACTTGTAGCAAGCTCCTGGGGGAGGATGTTCTGGAGGAATGCCTGGCCTCTGCGGTTCAGGTGTTTGGAAGTTCTTGTGTGCTGGAGATGTGGCTGGGGTTTGTCTCACAATGGAGGCAAGGAATTGCAACTTTTTCCTATTATTGTATACCTTGAAGGCGATGTTAATTAAGTCCTGTTGTGAAATTTGAGGGCCGGAATTTAATTTTTGAAGCTTTATATAAAGTCAGGAGCAGATTGGGTAATAAAATGCACATTGAGAATAAGATGGCCTTTTGACCTTTTAGGGTCTAGGGCTGTAAAGTGTCTCAGGGTTGCTGCTAAATGAGCCATGAACTGGGCTGGGTTTTTCATATTTGATGAAAAAGAGCCTAAATGCTAACTGATTTGGGAGAGGTCAGATAAAGAAAAAGGAGCATTCACCTTGACTATGCCTTTAGCTCCAGCCACCTTGTTAAGAGGAAATTGCTGGGGAGGTTGGGGGGGTGGCTAGCTGCAGAATGAAACTGTAAGCCAGACAGGGTGTGAGGAGGGGAAGTGATAAAAAGATTATAGGGTGGAGGAGCGGAGGCTGAGGAAGAATTGGGACCTAGCTCAGCCTGGTGAGGAGCAGCCTGGGGAGGAGGGGAGAGGTCAGATGGGTCTGTAGAAAGGAAGATTAGAAAGACCCAGCAATACTTGGGGTTGGGACTGAGGGGACAGATGGGAGGGAAAGAAGGGGGATTTGAGATGAGTCGCATTGGGAACACAGTAGGGAGGAAACAATGTGTAAAAGAATGCCTGGACTTTAGGCACCTCAGACTGTTTGCCTATTTTACGACAAGAATTATTTAGATCTTGAAGGATGGAAAAATCGAAAGTGCCATTTTCTGGCTATTTGAAACTGCTGTGGAGTTTGTACTGGGGTCAAGCGGCATTGCAGAAGAAAATAAGTCATTTAGGTTTAGGTCAGGTGTGAGTTGAAGAGGTTTTAAGTTCTTGAGAACTGAGGCTAAGGGAGAAGAGGGAGGAATGGAGGGTGGAAGGTTGCCCATAGTTAAGGAGGCAAGCCCAGAAAAAAGAGAGAGTAGAGACACGGAGAGAAGGGGTTGGGAGGTTCCTGCCCTCCAGAAAAGGGGAGAAGGGGCAGAGTAATGGAGAGAAGGGGTTGGGGGCAGTTCTTGCCCCCAGAAAAGTGGTACTTGCTGCTAAGGGTGAAGGAGAAGAGGTTTTGGGGTTCTTGCCCCCCCAGAAAAGCAGAGAAGGGGTAGAGACACGGAGAGAAGGGGTTGGGGAGTTATTGCCCCCCCAGAAAAGCGGTACTTACCACTAAGGGTGAAGGCCCAAGGCAGGCGTCCCTGCATGGTCAGACACCTCTGAAACGTGGGTGAATAATCAGGCAGGCATCCTAGTGTGATTAAACACCAAGTGAAGGCTGTCTTCCCGAGTCTGTGACCAGTGCCGGGGTTTTGGGTCCACGGATAAAACACGTCTCCTTCATCTCTACCAGAAATGGAAAGGAACTAAATTAAGAGATTGAAGTGTGGCACCAAGACTGAAAGAAGAAAGAGGTTGAGGGATAGAGAGAGAGGTTGAAGAAGAGAGTAAAAAGAGGCTGCTTACCGGATTTAAAATTGGTGAGATGTTCCTTGGGCTGGTTGGTCTGAGGACCCGAGGTCGTAGGTGGATCTTTCTCATGGAACAAAGAGCAGGAGGACAGGGGATTGATCTCCTAAGGGAGGTTCCCTGATCCGAGTCATGGCACCAAATTTTACTCATGTCCATGTGAAGAGACCACCAAACAGGCTTTGCGTGAGCAATAAAGCTTTCTAATCACCTGGGTGCAGGCAGGCTGAGTCCGAAAAGACAGTCAGCAAAGAGAGATAAGGATACGGCTGTTTTATAAGATTTAGGTAGGTAAAGGAAAATTACAGTCAAAGGGGGGTTGTTCTCTGGGGGGCAGGAGTGGGGGGTCACAAGGTGCTCAGTAAAGAGCTTTTGAGCCAGGAGAAGGAATTTCACAAGATAATGTCATCACTTAAGGCAAGGACCAGCCATTTTCACTTCTTTTGTGGTGGAATGTCATCAGTTAAGGCAAGGAACAGGCCATCTGGATATATAGGAGCAGGTCACAGGGAATATGATGGTAGCTTGGGCTCAGAGGCCTGACAATTGCCATTTGAGGTTGTTGTTTTAAACTCAATCTCCACTAAAATAGCTTAGATGAATGCATTAGCCAAGGTTCTTCAGAGTAGGATATATACATAAAGATTTAAATATTAATATAGATATAGTTATATATGTATTTATTTATAAATAATATTTTTGTAAGGAATTGGCTCATGTGATTATGGAGGCCAAGAAGGAACAATATCTGCAGTTGGCAAACTGCAGACCCAGAAGAGTTAATTGTATAACTCTCATCTGCTTCCAAAGTCCTAAGAACATGAAGAGCTGATGGTGTAAATTCTAGTCCATGTGTAAAAGACCAATGTCCCAGATCATTTGGTGAGGCAAAGCTCCCTCTTACTCAGCTTTTTTGTTATATTCCGTTCTTCAGTTGATTGGATGAGGGCTACACACATAGGGAAGACAATCTCTTTTACTGCTTTCATGGGTTGATCAATTCAAATGCTAATCTTATCCAAAAACACTCTCACAGAAACACCCAGAATAATGTTTGACCAAATATCTGGCCACTCCCTGGGTGGCCCAGTCAAGTTGACACATAAAATTAACTATTATAGAAGGCAAAATATTTCCAGAGGAACTAAAGTATATAAAGAAAGAAAAAAGTAATCTAAACTGTATTATCTTGAAAGCTTGGGAGTAATAATGTCACTATCAAAGGTATTTTTTATTTTGTTCTTGTTAAAGGAACTAGCAACTATTTAAAAAAATTTTCCAAGCATTTATTGTGTAGAGGGATAATTATAGTAGAAACATGAATATAACACAGCTCTAGCTTTCAGGGAACTCAAAACCTAATATATGTGGTAAAATGTGGCTCTTGGGGCCATCTATGTCAAAGTTCCTGAAATGTGGTGAAAATGCAGATTTCTGGGTGTCAGTACAGACCTATTGAACCAGAAAGCAGGAGATGTTGTGCACCTGAAAGGAAAATGAATACTTCATTTTCAGGAATCATCAGTTTCGTAGGGTTACCATACAGATCAATAACCACCATACCACATGATGAAGTTTGTGAGGTGGCAACATAGAAGTGCAGGTAACTAACTTTGCTTAAATGGGCAAATTATACAAAATGTGTGCAGAAAAAGAAAGACATCTAATACCTAATTCATCGATGATCTCACCATGATTAAATCAATCATCAAAGCCTAAATGCCCCCTAGAGTATGTGGTCACAGAGTCATAAACAGTCAAAAAGAATCTCTCTTGTCTTTATCCATGTCAGTCCTGTTTTACTGTAATATCTGTAGTTTCATTTTTTCATTTAAATCTCTAACCCATTTGGACTTAAAGTTTATTATTGTATATTGAATGGGGAAATAATATTTTTCTGTGGTATTATTTGTAATTACATAATATGACTAACTTTCTAAATTTTCAAACTAGAAGATTTGTTGCATAAACTATAGTACATAGACAAAATAAAGTAATAGGCAGCTATAAAAACTGAACCATCTATAAACTGATATGGAATGGTATATAAAAGATACTGAGCAAAAAAAACAAACTTTAAAATAAGTTATGTATATGCGTATATTTATATGTATACACAAACCACACATTTATGTATATACATGACTAGAATGAAACTCGGAATCAGAGAATGTTTCAACTTAGTGGTAAAATACAAGCATATGTTTCACCATTGAAGTAGCTGAGACTCAGAATCAGGTAATGGCCTGACCCCAGGGTGCAGATCAAGTCAGAAAAAATATCTCCCACAACCCAATACTAAAGGGCTTGGAAGGAGCATAAAGAATGCTAGCATGTGTCGCCAGGCGTGGTGGCTCATGCCTATAATCCCAGTACTTTGGGAGGCCGAGGCTGGTGGATCACGAGGTCAGGAGATCGAGACCATCCTGGCTAAAATGGTGAAACCCCGTCTCTACTAAAAATACAAAAAATTAGCCGGGCGTGGTGGCGGTCGCCTGTAGTCCCAGCTACTGGGGAGGCTGAGGCAGGAGAATGGCGTGAGCCCAGGATGTGAAGCTTGCAGTGAGCTGAGATCACGCCACTGCACTCCAGCCTGGGCGACAGAGCAAGACTCTGTCTCAAAAAAACAAACAAGAATGCTTCCATGTGTCCTACTGGAATGAATATTAACTACAGTGTCTTTATTGTGCTGAAACTCCAGAAGAAGGTGCTCTGCCATACAGTCCCCATTGCCTTTGCAATAAACTGACTTACTCCATAAGTTAACTCCTCCCTCCACTGGTTTCAGAGAATAAACCAGGGAAGTGATTCTGAAAGGCAGGTGGGAACGAGTCCCACAGGTTTCTTCACCTGAAAACTATGAGAAGCAGGATCACCATCACAAACAACATTCTTCTCTAGTTAAGTCATTTATTATTCTACATGTTAGGTCCAGTTATAAGATTTTGCACCGTACTTGAGTTTAGAGATAAAATTGGAAATCAGAGAACTGTTGGAGTTGCCGAACCCAGCTCTCAATTGTAAAGGAATGTGTATTGATTACTCCCTTGGATACACACAGAAAATTATTCAGAGTACATCATAAATTAGTTTCTTAAAACTCTCAGAAACAGTGTAATGAAATTCACAAAAGAAAGGTAGAACTTGTCTCATTTTTAGTATGTAGTAAAGGGAAGAAGAATAAATGAAGCCACACAAAACATTAAGAGATAATAATTCATTCGCCATAGGTGTGATTGTAGTAATTTATTAGAACTTCATTCATCCCACCATGTTAAAAATGTCTTTCTTATTGACTCCATAGTTCCAAATCCAGAATTAGTTTTCTATTAAGGTATCCAGGTGGATAAAACATATTAAATGTATAGAAGATGAAGTTGGATTGTGAAGTCAATAACCATTACAATTTGTGTGTGTGTGTGTATCTGAGAGAGAGAGAGAGAAACATGTTATCCATGTTATTTCCTTCTTTTTCCTCAGATAATTTCAAATGCAGTGATGAATGACGGATAATTACAGCATTTGTTTCTCCCTCACTCCACATACTTCTGTGTCCAGAATTGGTGGGTTCTTGGTCTCACTGACTTCAAGAATGAAGCCACGGACCCTCACGGTGAGTGTTACAGCTCTTAAGGTGGGGCGTCTGGAGTTGTTCGTTCCTTCCAATGTTCAGATGTGTTCAGAGTTTCTTCCTTCTGGTGGATTTGTGGTCTCGCTGGCTCAGGAGTGAAGCTGCAGACCTTCACAGTGAGTGTTACAGCTCTTACGGTGGCGCATCTGGAGTTGTTCATTCCTCCTGGTGGGCTCGTGGTCTCGCTGGCTTCAGGAGTGAAGCTGCAGACCTTCGTGGTGAGTGTTACAGCTCATAAAAGCAGCATGGACCCAAAGAGTGAGCAGTAGCAAGATTTATTGCAAAGAGCGAAAGAACAAAGCTTCCACAGTGTGGAAGGGAACCCGAGGGGATTGCCACTGCTGGCTAGTGCAGCCTGCTTTTATTCTCTTATCTGGCCCCACCCACATCCTGCTGATTGGTAGAGCTGAGTGGTCTGTTTTGACAGGGCGCTGATTGGTGCATTTACAATCCCTGAGCTAGACATAAAGGTTTTCCAAGGCTCCACCAGAGCAGCTAGATACAGGGTGTCGATTGGTGCACTCGCAAACCTCCAGCTAGACACAGGGTGCTGATTGGTGTGTTTACAAACCCTGAGCTAGATAAAGAGTGCCAATTGGTGTATTTACAATCCTTGAGCTAGACATAAAGGTTCCCCAAGGCCCCACCAGAGTAGCTAGATGCAGAGTGTCGATTGGTGCATTCACAGACCCTGAGCTAGACACAGGGTGCTGATTGGTGTATTTACAATCCCTGAGCTAGACATAAAGGTTCTCCACATCTCCACCAGATTCACAAGCCCAGCTGGCTTCACCCAGTGGATCCCGCACTGGGGCTGCAGGTGGAGCTGCCTGCCAGTCCCGCGCCGTGTGCTCACACTCCTCAGCCCTTGGGTGGTCAATGGGACTGGACGCCCTGGAGCAGGGGGTGGCGCTCGTCAGGGAGGCTCGGGTGGCACAGGAGCCCATGGAGGGGGTGGGAGGCTCAGGCATGGCAGGCTGCAGGTCCTGAGCCCTGCCCCATGGGAAGGCAGCTAAGGCCCGGTGAGAAATCGAGTGCAGCGCCGGTGGGCTGGCACTGCTGGGGGACCCAGTACACCCTCTGCAGCCGCTGGCCCGGCTGCCAAGCCCCTCATTGCCCGGGGCCGGCAGGGCCGGCCGGCTGCTCCAAGTGCAGGCCCACCAAGCCCACGCCCACCGGGAACTCCAGCTGGCCCGCAAGCATGCACGCAGCCCCAGTTCCCACTGGCGCCTCTCCCTCCACACCTTCTCGCAAGTGAGGGAGCCGGCTCCCGCCTTGGCCAGCCCAGAAAGGGGCTCCCACAGTGCAGCGGTGGGCTGAAGGGCTCCTCAAGTGCCGCCAAAGTGGGAGCCCAGGCAGAGGAGGGGCCGAGAGCGAGTGAGGTCTGTGAGGACTGCCAGCACGCTGTCACCTCTCAGTTCCATAAGCATACAGTTTCATTACCAGGATTCTAGCTCCTTCCCTACCCAACTAAGTTTATAGAATCCATTTCTCCAGTCTCCAGAGCAGAGCCTTTTTCACAATTTCCCTTTCCTAATTCATGGTAGGTTACATGGTTTCTGCTCTCCTGCCCTGAAGGTTGTTCTCTTACTATCAACTGAAGATCTTGTAGCCTTTATACAAACCTACTCAAATGGTCTGATCTCCAAGTGAGTCCATTTATCATAGGATAAATAGAGGCAGTCTTTGCTTTTCAGTAAGATAGTGCAATACTATAAAAATGACTATAAAAGCAAAACCTTTGCCAAATGATCTCAACAATCAATGAGAAAAATTGCAAATTTCCTGTTACCCTTGAAAACGTTTTCTTAATACATTAAAAACTCTCTTACTGTTGGATTATAAATCTATAGAGAAATGAAGAAAATAGAAAAATTAATATTTATTTAGCACATAGTACTTTTAGACAATAGAAACATTGAGAATTTAAGGATGTTCTTTTTAATTGTTTTTTAAGAGGATAAAACTTTAATCATTTATTTGTACTTATATACTACATTATTTTTCTCTAAAATATGTACAGAAGAAACATTTGAAACTTTATAATAAGTTTAAAGACATTTCCTGTTACACTAGTGCTTTTGGCATATATTGTCTTCTGTGCTTTAGTTTTCTTTCAGAAACTGTATACTACACACCAAAATACTGACAACCATGAATTAGATGTACAATAAATTATAATCAGAATGAATTTTTTGATGAGGGAGGTTACACAAATCTACACATAATAAAATTGTATAGAATTACACACACACACACACCCCCACACAGAGAAGATGTGAGCATGTAAAACTGGTAAAATCTGAATAAGTTCTATGGATGTCACAGTTTACCAATGTCAGTTTCCTTGTTTGGACAGAGTCCTATGGTTATATAAGGATATTCTTTTTAAAAATAAACTATCAAGGATAGTTTGAACAGTGTTTGCCTTTTTGTTACAAAAATTAAAAAACTAAACACACATATTTTCTATGACATAGTAAATTGCCTTGCTTCTAAGTTGGGATCAGCTTCTAACATTTTGCTCATTGTGTATTCAATGTGATGAAGTATCTCTGAGAGTTCTTTTACTGCAAAGATTTCAGTTGCTGTTACTTCCTCTGGGATATCCACATTCTTCTCATCACAACTATGTTTCTTATTTGTGTGGATAAGTCTACATTCACTAATTTCCTCTGGCTATATCTAGAACAATGGCAGTATTATTTCTATAGATAGCCTTTTTTTTCTCTAAATCCATTTATATTCTATGTAGATTTCACTTTCAGCATTATTTTTTATTTATTTGTTGCACTTTTATCTTTGTTGGCCAATGCCCTTTTTGCCCATTTTTATAAAATGTCATGTGGGTTTATCACTGGGAGACAAGGAGACAACACAACTACACATTTTGCTGTCTGCAAGCAAACTGAGTAACATAAAAATGTACGATGAACAATAGCTTATAGGCCTTGAAAGAAGTGAATCCCTGGTCATGATGTGCTTCTGTCACTCACATGATGTCTGATGGACTAAAGAGCTAATAGAGATGTTTGCACTTCCTGTAACTACCAATAGTTAATATATGATGGGAAGTGAAATTTGGACCATATTGTTGAGAGACTGGTGTTATTTCACTATAACTATGATAACTGAAATACATACATATCAAAATGTACACGGCAAGAACTGCCTGCATAGTTTTATATATGAATATGTATGTATTTATGCATGAAAGATTTCTTTATATATGACAAAACTATTTCAAAAATAATTTAAGGCAGATGGTCCCAAAAATTAGTTTTGATCTTTAAGATTCCTTTTTCATTTCTCCTGAAAATTGCCATAACAGGCATGGTTCCAATTTGAAGTTCCAGGCAATCTGGAACTTCAAAGCATATGACAGGAACTGCCTTTCCTGGCCAACTGCTCCTTGGCCACCATTAGCATCAAATAAAGATGTTTTGTGTGAACCAAGGTTAGGGCATCTCTTTTCTCCTGTAAATAATAGATGTCAGTGCCCCTTAAATGTGCAAAATTCTATTTGGCCGGTTAAATGTATTTAATCCGAAAATGGAGTTAGTGACTATCAATACACATTACACAATTGTCCTTAAAATAATAAAATGCAATTATATGGCATTGAACTCTATGTTCTTATGACAGCAATCCAACATACAATGGCATAACACAACATACAGCAGCAAAATACAACATAATAATTATAAATAATCATCATAATAATGATTGCTTGCTTTTCAGTAGTGCTTTCCTAACTCTTTCTAATGAATTGGAGCAACTACAGAATATTGGAGAAAACTCCAAGATAGGCTGCCAAAAAGGTGAGAGGGCTCTGAGTTCATGAATACGTAATTTTTAATAGTCCTGAAAGTGCTGCTGTTTGTTCATCTTCATTTCATTTTTGTCCTCTTCCTTTTGATATCTCTGAAGCACATCTGGCACAAAGCAATTATCTGTTAGCTGAGTGTCAACAATATATTCCAATGAGCAGATCATCTGTGTCAGACAGTGGTAATATGGGCCACTCTGGGAAAGGTAAATCCAAGCTAGGAGTTTGGCAGTAAGTGAATGGTTGGAAATAAATCTAAGAGCTACCAAAATTCTGCAAGGAATTGGCATTAGAGAGAATGATAGACAGAATATTGCTGCCACAGGCCCAAGTCATACAAACATGTTATCCATGTTATTTCCTCCTTGCTGTTGGATTATAAATGTGTAGAGAAATGAATAAGATAGAAAAATTAATATTTATTTAGCACACAGTACTTTTAGACAACGGAAACATTGAGAATTTAAGGATGTTCTTCTAAAAATTAAACTATCAAGCATAGTTTGAGGCTGAAAATATTAAGTGAAGAGCTTCTAACATCAACAAAAGTGGTCTAATGGAGAAGGCAAATGCAGGTTTTAAGAACAGGTTAATTTGTGTGTGTGTGTGTGTGTGTGTGTGTGTGTGTGTGTGTGTGTGTTTAATCAATAGTGGATTAAAAATGGGAGATGACTTTAGCTCCAGTAATATCTAGCAATAGGATTCAGAGACAAACCCCCAAAAATGTAATTCAAAACTACCTAAGATCTTCAGTTGCCAGCCCCTCCTGGAGGTTTGGAGTAACAATTTTGGTCTTCGTTTCTTCTGGAGATTGAAAGTGATATGGCATACCCTTAAAAAAACACAAAAGCTGTCTTTGAAATGGACAGAAAAACAAAGTCACCTTACAACAGACACGAAAGTAGGTTTTACCTGAGAACAACTGACATGTAGTTTCCCATTCCCTAAAGTTATGGATCCATCTTAGCTTTGAAGGCAGAAAGACACCTGCTAAGGAAAATAAGCTACATCTGGGGTGGGCATTATGAGAAAATGGTAATAGCTGTATAGTTTGCTGTAATAAAAATTGTGAGGCTGCACTCCATTTCAGTGGGAAATTGAACTGTGATAGATTCTGAAAGAAATTGCACTCTGATTGATTTGGAATATCCGTCATAGGCATGACAAGCATTAGTTGTAGCACATGTAGAGTGTATTTCTCAATCCATGGTTAACCCTCTAGTGGGGGTTAGAAAGAAAGCCTGTCTCCAAATGAGCTCATCTGGACAGCTGGAGGGGCAGAGGCCAGACAGGCTTTCATAATTAATCTTGCTCGGGGGATCTCACCCTCTGCCTTTTGTTGCTTAGGTCCTTTCTCTTTTATTGTCTAGTGGAGCATTACAAGTACCTTAGCTATAAGTAGAGAACTTCAAAAATGCTTACGTCTGGGGTGAGTTAGAACCTTTTCATAGGCTATGCCAAGATTATAGAAAAATCAGCATTTATGTATAATACGATCCCATTTTCTTTTCTCTGTAGATGTAGAAAAACAGGGTTCCATTGCCCTGGGTATATTTAATTATTTATATGAGGGTTATTAGTGTGTGGTTAGTGACTCCTTGTTGAAAATTATAGATGCCAGCAAACTGCAGTGAAACTATGTAAGTGTTTCTGCTAAATTAATAAGATATAACATGAATAATGAAGGGCATCTTAGTGGAAACTTACCAAAAACAATTAGCTATTTAAAGTAGGGAAAGAAAAGTAAGAGAGTAGAGGTAATGAGTCATTCTGTTCCTTTAGGGAAAGCAAAGCCATCTTTCTCATAAATTAGTGTATGATGGATATATATCCATAGCAGATAACACAAAAGACAGTAATATTTAGACTTAATGTATCCTGAATTTTTTAAAATGGCGTTGTGGAGAGCACTGATATTCTTCCTCAAAGTACTCCAGTGTGTTATTGAACTATAGTGTAATTTTGGCTCTCTTCTATACCCATAAACCTTACCTCCATTCAGATGTATCTACTGACTTAGCCTTGTCCTGTCCATAAAAAAGAAAAAATCTAAGTGGTTCTTGCCACAAATATAAGGACAGGCCATTTTCTATTGATTTTTCCTTGGACCTACCACACCAATCCTGTACCTATATCACTATCTTCTTATTATCTCTATGGTACATGTATGACTTATTTTTTACTAGTTTTTTTATGTTATTGATATAGCATAGTTACACATATGTTGGGGATACACATGATATTTTGATACATGTATACTATGTGTAATGGTCAGATCAGGGGAATTGTTATATCTATTACCTCAAAAATTGATATGTTCTTTGTGTTCAGAATATTATAATTCTTTTTTCTAGCTGTTTTGAAATATACAATTATTCTTAACCATAATTTTCCTATAGTACTATTGAATATTAGAACTTAACTATTTTTATCTAACTTTATATTTTTACCCATTAACCAACTCCTCTTCACCTCCCACTGCCTTCCTATTCCAGCCTCTTCTAACCATAATTCTACTATTTCCGTTAGATTCGTTTTTTTAGCTTCCACATATGAGTAAGACATACAATGTTTGTCTTTCTCTACCTGACTTATTTCACTTAACATAATGTCAGTTCCATCCATGTTGCTGCAAAAGACAGGATTTCATTCATTTTTAATGGCTTAATAATATTCCATTGTGTATATATACATTTTCTTTATTCATCCAGGTGTGGACACTTAGGTTCATTTCATATCTTGGCTATTTCAAACAGCACTGCAGTAAGCACCGTTGTACAGATACCTTTTTGAAATATTAATTTCCTTTGGTTATATCCCCAGCAGTGAATATCTGGATCTTATGGTACTTTTATTATGAGTTTTTTGAGGAATCTTCATACTGTTTTCCATAATGACTGCAGTTCTTTACATTCCCACTACCAGGGTATGTGAATTTTAACTTTTAAGTTACCTCTCCCTGCCTGTGTTTCTGACTTATGCTGTTCCATTCCTGTTGTATTTATTCCTTATTCTTGCTATAGCAAATTACCACAAACTAAGCATGGTAAAGCAATATAAATTTGTGATCTTGTTGTTGTAAAGATCACACATTTAAAATAGTTTGATATGGCTATGTTGCTTCTGGAAGTGCTAGGGAAAAAATTGTTTTCTTGTCTCTTCCAGTTTCTGGAGGCTTCTCATATTCCTCAACTGTGGCCCTGCATCATTCTGACCCCTGCTTCTGCCATCATATATCCTTCTGTCTCTCTTCTCCCATAGTCACATCACTTTCTCTGATTCTGACCTGTATTCCTCTTTTTTATAAGGACCCTAGTGGTTATATTGAACTCGCCCAGATAAATCAGGATAATCTCCCCATCTCTTGAAACTTGATTTAGTCACATCTTTGAAGACCCATTGGCCATGTAAGGTAACATATTGACAGATTCTGGGTGTTAGGACACGGACATTTTGCAGGGCCATTGTTCAACCTACTATACCTATATGAACTTATCTGTTTGATCTTGTCATTTAACATATTTTAGTCTATGTCTTGGACCTTGTTACTTGAAGTGGCTCTTACACCTGAATTTCTTGGCTCTGTAATTTGATACCTCATGTTGCCCTCACTTGAGTTTGGTTTATCAGTTTGGATTCTCTCCACCTCCATTGTTTCATTTGGGATTCTTAAATCCAACCATTCCGTTGAAAACTGACATTTCCTTCTTTCTTGCATTAAACTTTGAGCCCTTATATTCAGCCAGTCTAGTGGCTTGGTAGGAAAACCAAGCATCCTTCTAACAGTGAAATGTAGAAACTCTTCATCAACTTGGAGCTTCTAAGTCCATGTCCTCCCGCAACCTCCCCATTTACAGCCCTCCACATTCCTATGGAAAGAACATATTTTTGCTGCATAATCATTAACTTAGTCCAAGCCTAGTAACCCTGGGTCCAGCATTTGCGGTAATGACCTGTCCTGTGGCTGAAAGCCTGTCTGTGACACTTTGGGTTGGCATCTTAGACAAGCTGAATTTCTCAGATGCCTTTGTTGTCATGTAAACCAGGCAACCAGGAAAAAGGAAAGGGGGAAAACAAACAAACAAAAAACAAACAAGCAAACAAAAGTCTTCCTTGCTTGAGTTTATCACTTATATGGCTTGGCTTTGTCCCCACCCAAATCTCAACTTGAATTATATCTCCCAGAATTCCCATGTGTTTTGGGAAGGACCCAGGAAGAGGTAATTGAATCATGGAGGCTGGTCTTCCCCATACTAGTCTCATGATAGTGAATAAGTCTCACGAGATCTGATGGGTTTATCAGGGGTTTCTGCTTTTGCTTCTTCCTCATTTTCTCTTGCTGCCACCATGTAAGAAGTGCCTTTTGTCTCCTAACATGATTCTGAGGCCTCCCCAGCCATGTGGAACTGTAAGTCTAATTAAACCTCTCTTTCTTCCCAGTCTCAGGTATTTCTTTATCAGCAGCCTGAAAATGGACTGATACAATTGTTTTGTTGAGTTTTTCCTCACATTTTAACCCTTACCTATTCCGTTTGCACCTGCAATGCAGCAGAGTCACAGGAACTACAGTGAGTTCTTAGTCAATAAAGTTCCTGGCCCATAAATTATTGTTTGCTATTTGTCCCTATAGATTTCACAGGATTCATGCAAGTTTGTGATTATTAATCTATTTGGTTACAGATATGACTTCGGTTTGCACAATTTAAAGAAATCCTCCTACAGATCTAGTGTTTTCATTTACATTTAGATTTCCATTTCAAATATTTGTCCCATATTTTCACAAGGGGATTTCTAAACTGCAATGCAGGGACCTAAATATGGAAAAATAATTATTTGTTCAATTGCTTGTAAAATTTGGTAAAGTGCTTGTCTAGTAGGGGAAAGCATCATGAATAACAAATCAAATTGAGGAAAAATTTGAAGGAGGGTTTGGGTAATTAGAAAAAACCTATTCAATATAAAACTTTGTTTTACAATATAATTTGTTTTATTTAAACCACACAAAATGTACCTTGAAATTTTAAATAACACTAAAAAAAGTCTTATGATTTTTAAGGACACGATTTTTTTTTTTTTTTTTTTTTGAGATGGGGTTTTGCTCTGTTACCTAGGCTGGAGTACAGTGGAATGACCTCAGCTCACCACAACTTCCACCTCCTGGCTTCAAGAGGTTCTCAGCCTCCCAAGTAGCTAGGATTATAGGCACCTGCCACCATGCCTGGCTAGTTTTTGTATTTTTAGTAGAGACGGGTTTCACCATGTTGGTCAGGCTGGTCTTGAACTCCTAACCTCAATCAATCCACCCTCCTCGGCCTCCCAAAGTGCTGGGATTACAGGCGAAAGGCACCGCGCCCGGCCTGGGCCCATGAATTAAAGAGGCTGAGACATACTGTTCTTTCTAAAATTTTGTATCTCTTTGCATAAACTTAAATGCAATTTTTCCTTTTTTTTGTAAATGGATTTTTAAATTATTTTGTTTACCTGTATTGTCTCAGTCTTTCGTGGTTTCCATGTTAGGGGATGTGGGCAGAGATAGAAAGTCATATAAAGGAAGATAGTAAAAATAATATTGTAGAAGACATATGGAAACAAAGTGAAAACTTGGGACTGAGAGATTTGAGAAAAATGTAACAGCCATTGGAAGGAAGAAGTAGATTTGGGAAATCTCAAAATAGAGAATAGCATACTTAGAGGGAATATTTGTTCTTTTACATTTAAATGTAGAGACTTTCCCTATTTTAAAAGTGAGTAGTTTCCTGGGTACTGAATCAAATATACCTTAAATTCTCACGTTTCTGTTGTCCTCTGCTGCCAGACTTCCTGTACTTTGTATGATTCAAAATCATCGGGTGGCAATTGGATAATAAAAGCATTAGAAAATATTGTTTACCTAAAATACATTAAATGTGAAAACTCAATCATTTAATTTTGTTCTGGTTTTAAAAGTGCTGTGTTCAAATTAGTTGGATTAATGACAAGAAAAATTTAGGGAAAGAAAATTGATTTACTGGTATTTTATTTTATTCTATTTTCCTGTTGACCTAGATGTACAAAAATTTATATCTCTGGGGCCAATTCACTTTTCAGGAGTCTAGGTGTTGAGTATTATTTAGATAGGTAACGTTATTAAATAATAATTATAATTTTGATTTAAAAACATATTTCCAGCCAGGCTCGGTGACTCACGCCTGTAATCCCAACAATCTGGGAGGCCAAGACAGGCAGATCACTTGAGCTCAGGAGCTCGAGACCAGCCTGGCCAACATGGTGAAACCCCATCTCTCCTAAAAAAAAAAAAAAAAAATTAGCTGGAGGTGGTGGCACAGCCTGTAATCTCAGCTACTTGGAAGGCTGAGAAAGGAGAATTACATGAATTCATGAGGCAGAGATTGCAGCAAGCCCAGATCATACCACTGAATTCCAGCCTGGGCAACATAGCGAGACTCCCTCTCAAAAAAAAAAAAAAAAATTCATGAGTACTGATTTCATTTTTGAATGGTCTCATATAGAATATTAAATGGAAAATCATGAAGAATGGCTATTTTGTCTAGAATTTTCATCAAATTCATTAGAGATGAAATTGTTATGGTTTAGTCTATCTCAGCAATGGGGTTTCTCATCATTCTCTAGAACAGGCAGTCATGTAGAGCCAAATCATTTTCTCCATGGAAACCAACACTTTCCCACTCACCCAGAGCTCTTTTCAATTCTTTTCTGAAAGTTACACAACTGACAAGAGGTTACAGAGCTGTGACTTTACAGAGGAGCCATTTGAAATAATTAGCCTTTCCCTTAGATAAGCCCTCTTAGAAATTTTCCATAGATGGTATAGAAAGCACAGGCCAGGTGCAGTGGCTCACGCCTATAATCCCAGCACTTTGGGAGGCTGAGGCGGGTGGATCACCTGAGGTCAGGAGTTCAAGACCAGCTTGACCAACACAGAGAAACCCTGTCTCTATTAAAAATACAAAAAATTATCCGGGTGTGGTAGTGCATGCCTGTAATCCCAGCTACTCGGGAGGCTGAGGCAGGAGAATCACTTGAGCCCGGGAGGTGGAGGTTGCAGTGAGCCAAGATCGTGCCATTGCATGCCAGCCCAGGCAACAAGAGCAAAACTCCATCTCAAGAAATAAAAAATAAAAATAAAGCACAGGCATTTTAGATTACTTCCCCATTGCCATTTGCCTCTTTTATCACTAAAATTAATTATCTAAATGTTGGTAGAGTCTGATCTCTCATTAGTCAGAGACTGTCAACTGCATATAGTTCATATTTAAATATTTGCTTATTAAATTGCTTTCTACAATTAAGAAGAATCTTTGGTCATTTTTTTAAAAAGACACAATGAAATCACAATTGAAGGTTATTCTAATGGGTTTGGTTTACTAAAGTATATTGAAAAAGCATAAGAATCCCATTAAGAAAGCTTAATTTACTATAACTGATCTTAGGTATCAACAAATACACATAGTGACTACTTTTAGTTCTAGCATATAATGTTCCTTTTCATTCTATTTTTGCTGTCGTCAATGTTGTCTGTTATCTTCATGCTTTAAAATGTATAAGCCTTTATTCAAACTTGGGTATTATCTCTAATCAATTCCCAATGTAATGAATACCATGGAAAAGATCAATTGTAATGATTCCGGTGTCTATGAAATGTATAATGATTGAGTTACTGGAGCATCAAGAGTAGTGCTATCACCTTGAAACAGAGTCAAAGCCACTATTTCATAAAACAATGAGCATTAGATAATGACGTCTCCCCATCTAAGTTGATTTGAGTAGTCATACTGTATTCTTTCATTTATGGATTCAGCAAATATATAACAATTGCCAAACATGTGCCAGATGTATTACACTCTGGGAGGTGTGTCTATGGGGGATTAGGATGAATTTGAGAATCTCCTTCCCAACCCATGAATCATTAATTTGGAATATGGAATTTAATTTGTACCAAACATCATTAATGAGTTAGTTACTTAAACCTACTTCTTCAAATTTAATAAAGTAAGGGGCTATATAATGTAATAGGTAAGAAAATGAGCTCTAAAAGCCTGTAGTTGAGATTCAAAGACCATCCCTACCCTTTACTAATTGGGTGGCCTTAGCAAGTTATTCTATGCCTCAGTTTTCTCACTGATAAAATATTTTTAAATTCTGTTGTTATGAAAGAAGATAACATTTAAAAAGCATTGAGCACAACTCCTGGCATATGGTCAGGTTTTATATATGTAAAAAGAAAGAACACGATAAAAGAAAACACATTTTTGGCTGAGGTATTTATTGACATAATTGTTTAATTGGTTTCTTCAAACAGATGATAAAGTGACTGGGAGCTTTATCTTTTTGTGATCCTGCCTTTATATCTCAGAACTTATTGTTTATGCCTTCAGAAGTTTATGACTTTTGAAATTAGAATTTTTATAATAAAGTGCACATGCTGTAGATAGGGATCTATATGCTCACTTGTTTTGGAAAATCTTAGGGTACCAAAGTTTACTTAACCCATGACTTGAAAGAGATCAGAACAATCTTCCCACAAGAATAAATACAGTATTGCATTTATGTAATTGAAATAAGATTGTCTCTTCAGCATAATGGATTCAATTTACCACAATCATCCATCATAGGGATTTTAGCATGAAAGGATATTAAGAAAATACACGTAATTCTGAATAAACATATATGGAATTAATGTCTCTCCGTGAGTGTGTGCCTGTGTGTGTGTGCATGTGTGTGTGTATAATTCCAATATTAATAAAAATATTATCTTCTTTGAAACCACCAATGCTGACTCCACCCAGCCTCTCTCCACAAAGTATAATGGTATGGAATTGACTCTTGCCCTATGTTGCACACTTAGGTGCTATTTCTATTATGGAGAACTAGAACTATATAATTTAGTTTAATTGTGCTCCCTTTCCCCCAAAGTTCGTGTGTATTTATGTCATCTGTTTGGCCTTGTTTATTTTGTTATCACAGATAAAATAGAAGTTAAAATCTGAATTAACATGCTGATATGTTTCATGGTGATAAAATATAATTGCTTATATACATATGCAGGTATTCAGTCTATAGCGTGTGTGTGTGTGAGAGAGAGAGAGAGATAATTTATGACCCTGTGCACATTGTTCTGTTGTTATTTTTTGGAATATGTAGTTGAGTTGGACAGACATACAGGCTCACAGCTTATGATTCACTTAGGACTTACATGTATTGTTCTTAGACATTAAAATTTTTTTAGTGATATGTCAATTTTTCTGTAAGTTCACACTCAACCTTCTTACCAGTGATACTTTCCTTATGGCTCCTCATAAGCTTAATGTGCCTCTGAGTACATTTCTTTTTCCAGATGATGTATTGTGGAGTAACTAAGCAAACAAGGTGAAAAAGTTGTTTATGTCCATTGTGTTTGAGCTAGAATGGATATTGATAGAAGTCATTTTCCCCTGGCCTAAAACAAGTCTATGTCTTCTTGAGGAGAAACAAATTTATGTTACTTCTAAAATGTGATTTCCCCGTGCTTCATTTAATTGAATGGAATATCAATATAGTCTTTCAAGTGACTAAAATAATGCCAAAATATAAATCACTATTTTCTAGCCAACTATCATTTTCTTACTTTTCTATGCTACTTTGATTTACCTATTTTTGGCTTGATATTTTAACATGTATCCATGAACATCAGAAAATTTGTGGGTAGCCACAATCATCAATATGAGATTGGACAGCCTAGAAATTAAATACAAATAGATGTTGAGATTTGATGAAGTCTACTGTAAAAGCATTGCTGAAGCTTCCCTTTACTAAATGACCTTCATTCTAAATGGCTTATATTATTTTCCATACAGTAGATAGGCGATCATCTCTTTTCTAGTTTCATTTCCTTCAAGAGACGTTTTCTCCACCATTGTTCCTTCTTGGCTTTCCTTCACCTTGTATTGATAGGGTAGTGTATTTCCATTACCCTCACTGTCTTTTTTCATTCCCCTTAAAATTGAATTAAACATAGTCTGTTGTTCCAGACATGAAGTGTTGACCTAACTGAGTTATTTAAGCTAAAAGGAAGTACAAGGTTATTATTATTCCAACTGAAGCTTTATATGTTACAAGTTTGTCAAAGATGTAAAGTTCTTAAAAAGGAAATAATCTTCTTGTTCTTGTGACTTTGGAAAATGCACATAGTGGAACTGATAACCATTCTTACCCCTGGCCCCTGTGTTTTCAGACCGTCTTGCAGCTGATAATCAATTGATTTTGATGTCAACTGTATAAGAAATTTAACATATATGTTTTGTCTTGTCTTAACCTTGCATTAAATGTTTTCTGCAATTGTACATATTGGAATTATTCAAAAAAAAGTATTAAAATTTTGATGACACATAGGCTACTTTAGCACAGAAAGGATGGTTTTTACCTCTACACATTACCAACGTGATTTTCTACTTCAACTTTGGCAGCCAAATTGGTTAGTAGATTATAGTTTGGTTGTAAGTGAGTTGTAACATTCTTATTAGGTTTACCTTTGCTCTCTAGGAAATTGAGAGTTGGATCAGTGTTGATTGAAATTTTGATTTTCATTCTCTTTAAACTCACTAAAGCTGGGATAGAAGGAAGTGTATATTTCCCAAAAAAGGGATAAAGAAGTGACTATTAACATGTGATAAGCAATTTGGCTACAATATTACATAGTACTTAGTTTAGAAGTTTCAGAATTTAAAAAAACAAATTATAATAAAATACTATCTGCAAAGTGAATTCTGTAAGTTCAAATTTCTGTGACCTTTGACTTACTCACTGAAGTATTAGAAGACAGGGGGAACCAGCAATTGTCATTCCAGAAGTTAGAAAAAAATTGCTGTTAGATTTTATAGATATTAACTAAATTTCATTTATTTTTATGTAATTGTAAACAAAGTTTATTTTAGTATAGTTTTAATATGTATCTATAATTCTAAAAATATAAAATACTTAAAATTAGAATAAAAAGAGAATGGAAAGTTTGACAATTCTCAGATAAAAGCCACCTAAATGTTTAATTTATTTAATACTAACCCCCTTTTAATGCATATTTTTGCTTAATTATAACATACTTACACATTAAAGATGTTTCTGATTCCTGAATGCTTTACTTATCATAGCAAAAGCATTTCTCATGACATAAACTTAGAGAAAAGTTTATATTATTGGCTGTATTAATGCCTGGTCATTGCCTAACTATAGTATTATTTGCTTCCTGATTTTTTATTATGTTTGCCACCATAACACTAATTTAAAGATCACTTGTGTAAACCTATTTCTTATAATATACTCCAGGTGTCTTCCTTAGGAAAGCCTCAAAAAGCAAAATTACTCTTTCAATCGTTAGGGCCAGATCTTGTAACTCCTAATTATTCTGAGTTTAAAGTGTATTAATTTGCAGATAATATATTAGAAAATATTTCATTACATTTATGTTATAAGAAACTTGAGGTCACTTTAACAATATAATGTTTTGCATTATAAACTGGCTATTTGTTATCTACGGTACTTAGTCTAAACTAATCCTTGAGGATTATAAATCAGAATACTAGAAACTGTCTAATAACTGAGTGTTCATGAGTGAGTGAAATAAAAATTGAGTACAGGTGTTCCTAAGTGAACAATATACCTAAAGACCAGATACTTGGACATTTAGCCTATTTTAGTCTGTGTTTGCATATATTCCCTTCCTCTGCCCCACACACCTAAAAATGTCAAATTCTTTAGTACAGAATTCATGCCTTACAACTTTGGTGCTTCATCGAATTCTCTCTATAGATAGATAGATACAGATACAGATATATACACACATATGTGTATATGTGTATGCATTACATATGTGTATGCATTACATATATACACATATGGAATGTATACATATGTGTATACATTATGTGTGTGTATATATATAAATGCACACACATATGTGTATGTGTGTGCGTATATATATTTTTTCTTTCCAGAAATTTGCAATTAGATTTGTAAATTAACAAAATCATGGTAGTGAATTAATATAATATGCACAAATGAACTTTACAGATTCCAGAGAATGTTTGTAAAACTTATAATAATCATAACTCAGAAAAGACTATTGCCTCTCACCAAAAAGAAATTCTAAATGGTATCACAGCTATTTCCATAAGCTGCACAATATAAAAGAAAAAAATAATAGAAGATGCTCAGAGCACCTCTTAGAAAAGTGACAGTAGCTTTCTAACCTCCTAATGAGGCTACATGCAACTCATTTTCTAATTCCCCTGTTGAAGAAGTAGGCAACGTGTTATCTCCTAGAGATTGTAATCCCTATCCATGGTCTTAACTTTATTCCCCTGGGAATTTAGCTGTGTCCTGAGCTATTTAAATGAATGCCTCCTGAGAATGCATAACTCAGCACATGTTTTTCAAGAAATTATGTAATTGTAAATATCTAGCTATTCAGAGAATTAAAGACTAACTATCCTTCAAGAATATTATTATTTTTAAGGTTAGGTCTCATTTTGTAAGAAAAATTGGAAATAGCTAACAGTAGAAATGGGAAGCGTATAATAAAAAGTAATCACCTCTCCCAAGAAAGATAAAACAGAAGTATTTTCTGTGTGTTTCTTACAATTATATCTTTACTTAATGAATATTTGTTTAACACATAAAGTTTACTGGACTCAGTAATAAATGCTAGGGGTTTAAAATTAAATAAAGCAGGGCTCCTGCCCTCAAAGAGCTTAGGCCATAAAGAGTACAGCCAAGTGAATTATTGAGCACATTGAAGAGTGAATACTTCTTACATACTCTTATGTAAGAAGAGTATGCAGAATCTTCTGAGAGCACAGATTAAGGGCTGTGGACATTTGGCTGTGGCTTAAAAAATAGTTTTTGAAGGCTATGTTCAAGGCAAATTTTTTTTTTTTGAGACGGAGTCTCGCTCTGTCACCCAGGCTGGAGTTCAGTGGTGTGATCTCGGCTCACTGCAGGCTCCGCCTCCCGGGTTCACACCATTCTCCTGCCTCAGCCTCCCAAGTAGCTGGGACTACAGTCACCCGCCACCACGCCTGGCTAATTTTTTGTATTTTTAGTAGAGACAGGGTTTCACCATGTTAGCCAGGATGGTCTCGATCTCCTGACTTCATGATCCACCCGCCTCGGCCTCCCAAAGTGCTGGGATTACAGGCGTGAGCCACTGCGCCCAGACAGGTCAATTTTTAATAAAAGATGAAAGATGAAAAGATGGGGAAGAGAGAATCACATTTCAAGCAAAAGAATTGCAGGTATGATGCACAGACATAAAACATGAGAAGGAAGCTGGAGCAGTGGGCAGGTTCCAGATCTTGAATGGATATCATGAAAAGTCTATGCTGAATAAAATCCTGAAGGAGCTTTAAGATTATTTTAATGGAAATGACATGATGAGATTTGCAGCAATTTGGAAAATGGGACTTTTATGCCTGTTTGGCAAAGGATATGAGGATAAGATCACAGCCAGGCAAAATAAGAGATTCCTTATTTTGTTTGCAAAAAAATCAGGAGTCTGAACTAAGCGGGTGGCAAGAATTCTCGATAACAGACCTGATAAGCTATCAAAGCTGTAGAATCAACAGAATTTGATGGCCATCAGATGGGGCAAGGTAGAGGACAGTGCTGTTAAAAAACAAAAGTGAATTTGTCTTAGGTGACTTACTTGGTGGCTAATGATGTCATTTAAAAAACTGACAAATGTTAAAAGGCTAAAGTTGTTGCTTTGTTACTTTGTTTTAATTACTTCCATTTTAGCATGAATTATTTCACTTTGATATGAAAACAAAGATGTCTGATAGACCACTGGAGATAGAGTTCTGTATTATATGAGAGATAGGTCTGTTGTTATTGATTAGCAAACACATAGTAGTTGAACGCCGAATAAAGGTATTTTGAAGAAGTTATGAATTCAAAAGAGCAGAGGGCTGAGGACACAATTTTTTTACAAAAAAAAAAGCAGAGAAATTGAAAAAATCTATAAATGTTAAAAAAAGGAAAGGTAAAGGACATAAGGTAGGAGACACAAAGTTAAGGGAAAAGTAAGGTCCCACAAAAACTAAAGAGAGAGCCGGGCGCGGTGGCTCACGCTTGTAATCCCAGCACTTTGGGAGGCCGAGGCGGGCGGATCACGAGGTCAGGAGATCAAGACCACGGTGAAACCCCGTCTCTACTAAAAATACAAAAAATTAGCCGGGCGTGGTGGCGGGAGCCTGTAGTCCCAGCTACTCGGAGAGGCTGAGGCAGGAGAATGGCGTGAACCCGGGAGGCGGAGCTTGCAGTGAGCCGAGATTGCGCCACTGCACTCTAGCCTGGGCGACAGAGCAGGACTCCGTCTCAAAAAAAAAAAAAAAAAAAAAAAAACAAAACTAAAGAGAGAAAGATAAAGCAAAATCTAGAGAAGAAAAACTGAGCGGATTAAAGAGTTAAGTAGTAACTTGTTTGTGATTAAGTTGATAGAATTGCCATGACCTAATCTGCAACAGTATCTTAATCTGTCTAAAGGAGTGAGGATGGAATGAGATCACTAAGAAGGGCCAGATGTTACTTTTGGATATTTTAACCTACCTGGATAGTCTTTACAATCTTTAGAAATGATAGCCAGAGGAAAGTAGTATGTGTTATATGAAAAAAATGGAAAAATATTCTATGTTTATGGATTGGAAGAAGCAATACAGTTAAAGTATCCACACTGTCCAAAGCAATCTAGAGATTCAAATCAGTCTCTCTATTAAAACACGAATGATTATTCACAGAAATAGAAAAAATAATTCTAAAATTTACGTGGGACCACAAAAAACATGGAATAGCCAAAGCCATCCTGAGGAAAAAGAATAAAACTGGAAGAATTACATTATCTGACTTCAAATTATACTACAGAGCTACACTAAACCAAAGAGCGTGATACTGGCATAAAAACAGACTTATAGACCAATGGATCAGAACAGAGAACCCAGACATAAATCCATACATCTACAGTGAACTCGTTTTTTACAAAGGTGCCAAGAGCACACATTGGAGAAAGGAGTCTTCAGTAAATAGGGCTGAAATAATTGGATATCCATATGCAAAATAATGACATTAGACCACTACCTCTCACCAGAGATAAAAATCAAATCAAAATGGATTAAATACTCAAATCTGAGAGCTCAAGCTATGAAACCACTACAAAAAAATGTTGGGGAAGCTCTCCAGAACATTAGGCTGGGCGGAGGTTTTTTTTTTTTTTTTTTTTTTTGAGTAATACCCCACAAGCGTAAGCAACCAAAGCAAAACTGGACAAATGGGATCACCTCAAGTTAAAAAGCTGCTGCACAGCAAAGAAAGCAATCAACAAAGTGAAGACACAACCTACAGAATGGGAGAGAAATATTTGCAAACTATCCATCTGACAAGGGATTAACCAGAACGTATAAGGAGCTCAAACAACTCAATAAGAAAAAAATCTAATATTCTCATTTAAAAATGGGCAAAATTGCTGAATAGACATTTTTAAAAGAAGATATACAAATGGCAAGCATGTGTATGAAAAGGTGCTCAACATCACTGATCATCAGAGAAATATAAATCAAAACTGATGAGATATCAATTTACCCCAGTTGAAATGGCTTATTTCCAAAAGACAGGCAATAACAAATGCTGGTGAAGATGTGGAGAAAAGGGTACCTTCTTGGCGCTGTTCATAGAAATGAAAATTAGTACAACCACTATTGAAAACAGTTTGGGGGTTCTTCAATAAACTAAAATTAGAACTGCCAATATGATGCAGCAACCCCACTGCTAGTTATACAGAAAGGAAATCAGAAATCTGGAAATCAAAGAAATATTTGCACTCCCATATTTACTGCAGCACTATTCAGAATAGCCGAGATTTGGAAGCAACCTAATTGTTCATCAAAAGATTCATAGATAATACAAATTCGGTACATATACACAATAGAGTACTATAACTACAAGAAAGAATAAGATCCAATGGTTTGCAACAACGTGGATGAAACTGGAGATAATTATGTTAAATGAAATAAGCCAGGCACAGAAAGACAAACTTTGCATGTTCTCACCTATTTGTGGGAGCTAAAAAATTTTAAGCAATTGAAGTCATGGAGATAAAGAGTAGAATGATGGTTACCAGAGGCTGGGAAAGCTAGTGAAGATGGGAGAATAGAGATGGTTAATAGATACAAAAATATAATTAGATAGGATGAATAAAAACTAGTATTTGACAGCATAACAGGGTAACTACAGTGTTTATTGTACATTTCAAAATAACTAAAAGTATAATCAGATTGTAACACAAGAAAGGATAAATGCTTGAAGTGATGGATACCCCATTTACCCTGGGGTAATTATTATGCATTCTATGCCTGTATCAAAATATCTCATGTACCCCATGAATACATATACCTACTATGTACCCAGGAAAATAAAAAACTGTTTAATATTTTATATATGTATATATGTTTGTGTGTGAATTTCCTGCCTGCGTGTGTATGTGCATGCACATATATATGGGTGTGTATGTCTATCTGTATACATAGTAGGTATATATATATATATATGCATGTCTATATATGTGTATACATAGTGTATATATGTATGGGATGCATTAGATATATATCATATATATGCATGCACATACATACACACTCAGGCAGAAAATTCACACTTTCTTTTTTTATTATTATACTTTAAGTTCTAGGGTACATGTGCACAATGTGCAGGTTTGATACATAGGTATACATATGCCGTATTGGTTTGCCGCACCCATCATCTCATCATTTACATTAGGTATTCGTCCTAATGCTATACCTCCCCCAGCCCCCCACCCCCTGACAGGCCCCAGTGTGTGATGTTCCCCTCCCTGTGTCCATGTGCTCTCATTGTTCAACTCCCACTTATGAGTGAGAACATCCGATGTTTGGTTTTCTGTTCCTGTGTTAGTTTGCTGAGAATGATTGTTTCCAGCTTCATCCATGTCCCTGCAAAGGACATGAACTCATCCTTTTTTATGGCTGCATAGTATCCCATGGTGTATGTGTGCCATATTTTCTTAATCCTGTCTATCATCAGTGGACATTTGGGTTTGTTCCAAGTCTTTGCTATTGAAAATTCACACTTTCTATGTAAGAGAGGCTTATAGGTAGCAGTCCAATTGAAACACAAAGTTAAAGAACACTTTGGGGGTTGTATTTCTATTAATACAAGCACTTGATTTTTACTTGGAGATTGTGTTTTATCAGAAGTGATGAATGGAGGCTTGGGAAATGAAGTTTTGAGATGTGATGCTTATCCTACCTGATTGCTAGCTCTTGGTACTATATTAGATACGTGGAATCATATTACTTTACATGTTTTTCCTGAGTAAATTGTCATTGACTTTAATGAGGAACCCAAAACAGGTAATTGAATATTTCCATTTGTTACAGGTGTAATTACCCATTTAAATGAAGTCTTCCTTAGAAGATGAATACTAGTATGATACTCTTTTGAAATGTCTTACAATGTTCCTAGTTGTAGTTTCTGTAATCAAAGCTCCAATGTGTATATATATATATATATATATATATATTTAAAAGATGGACAAAGATAAAAAAAAGTAATCAATGTTTTAAAATAGTGTAGCTTAACCAGTCAGCATGACTATTATTTTTTAAAAAATCAAAAAACAACAGATGCTGGTGAGGCTACAGAGAAAAGAGAATGCTTACACCTTTAGCGGGAATGTAAATTAGTTTAGTGACTGTGGAAAAGAGTTTGGAGGTTTCTCAAACAACTTAAAACAGAACTACCATTTGGCCCAGCAATCCCATTACTGAGTACATTAAAAAATTGTTCAACTAAAATAAATCATTCAACCAAAAAGACACATGCACTCATATATTCATGACAGCACTATTCAAAATATCAAAGACATGGAATCAACCTAGGTTCCCATCAATAGTGGATTGAATAAAGAAAATGTGGCTTGTATATACCACGGAATACTACACAGCCATAAAAAATAACAAATCGGCCAGGCGCGGTGGCTCACACCTTTAATCCCAGCACTTTGGGAGGCTGAGGTGGGCAGATCACAAGGTCAGGAGTTAGAGACTAGCCTAGCCAACATGGTGAAACCCCGTCTCTACTAAAAATACAAAAATTGGCTGGGTATGGTGGCAGGCACCTGTAATCCCAGCTACTTGGGAGGCTCAGTGAGGAGAATCGTTTTAACCCAGGAGGCAAAGGTTTCGGTGAGCCAAGATCGCACCATTGCACTCCGGCCTGGGCGACAGGGCGAGACTGAGTCTCAAAAAAATAAGTAAACAAAAATAACAAATCATGTCCTTTGCAGCAACATGGATGCAGCTGAAGGCCATTATCTTAAGTGAATAAGCACAGAAGAGAAAACCAAATACTGCCTGTTATCATTTATAAGTGGGAGCTAAACATTGTATACTCATGAACATAAAAATAACAACAATAGACACTGGGAACTACCAGGGGATGGAAGGAGGGAGAGGGGCAAGGGTTGAGAACTAACTGTTGGATACTATTCTTACTACCCGGGCAACGGGATCAACCTACCCCAAACTTCAGGATCAGGCAATATAGCTGTATAACAAAACTGCATATATACCCCCTGAATCTAAAATAAAAATCAAAATTTCAGGACTCTTTCAATTAAACAGTGTTATTTATTCTACTCATTCCTCAGACCCTAACACAGTTGACGATGTTGGAGGTATTTCAGTGTTGACATAGCTGGTATAATTTCTGTGAAAGTTTCAGTGAATGATTGAAACATGAGGATCCTTTGAAAAGCCATTCTCCCTTATCTTAAAAAAAATTGTTTATACCCTCTCAAAGGAAGCCTTCTCAAACATTATGATTTTATGAGTAAAGATAAGTAAAATCACTTCATCCAAGTGTAAGTAACATGCATAAGAAAATTCTCATTATAAAAATATTCTAGAGCCTTTTCATTTAGCTCAATAACACTCAAAAGGCAATAGTGATAAACTTGAAAGTCGGCAGTAGTAGAATATTCCTCCATATAACACCCAGCCAATACTGAAGAAAATTGCTGCCATATTTTCTACATTATTAACCATTATAATGAGATATATATTTTTATGCATAAATAAAAATGTTATCCTTTAATGTGAACTTAAGTTGGAAATACTAATCAAATAAAGAAATGTAAATTAAGTTATATTGGTCAAAGCTGCTTCATTTTATCCTTTGTACATTTGGCTTTAAGTTACATCCTGGAAAAATAAGAAATGTTTGAATCTCTCGTATTGATAGTAACAATAGCATTCTATTATATGAAAACAAGTGAAGTTATTAGTTAAGGTAGATACCTTTTTCTTAGAAGGATGCTATAGAATCCAGATGCTCTTAAAACCCCTCAAAAATCTTAATCTATATCTGATTCCTTCATTAAAGCTTCCCATTTTCACTGTGGTTCTAGAAAACTTCTTTATCCAAAGTAATTCCAAATGCTTTTTCTTTTTTTTTTTTTTTAAGTTCTGGGATACATGTGTTGAATGTGCAGATTTGTTACACAACTATACATGTGCCATGGTGGTTTGCTGCACCTATCAACCCATCATAGGTTTTAGGCTCAGCTTGCATTATATATTTGTCCTGATGCTCTCCCTCCTCTTTCCCCTCACCCACCAATAGGCCCTGGTGTGTGATGCTCCCCTCCCTGTGTCCATGTGTTCTCACGGTTCAGCTCCCACTTATAAGTGAGAACATGTGGCGTTTGGTTTTCTGTTCCTGTGTTATTTTGCTGAGGATGATGGTTTCCAGCTTCATCCATGTTCCTGCAATGGACATGAACTCATTCTTTTTTATGGCTGCATAGTATTACATGGTGTATATGTGCCACATTTTCTTTATCCAGTCTATCATTGATGGGCATTTGGGTTGCTTCCAAGTCTTTGCTATTGTAAATAGTGCTGCAATAAACATTTATGTGCATATGTCCTTGTAGTGGAATGGTTTATAATCCTTTGCATATATACCCAGTAATGGGATTGCTGGGTCAAATGGTATTTCTGGTTCCAGATACTTGAAGAATTGCCACACTGTCTTCCACAATGGTTGAACTAATTTACAGTCCCACCAACAGTATAAAAGTGATCCTATTTCTCAGCATCCTTGCCAGCATCCGTTGTTTCTAGACTTTTTAATGATTGCCATTCTAACTGGTGTGAGATGGTGTCTCATTGTGGTTTTGATTTGCATTTCTCTAATGACCAGTGATAATGAGGTTTTTTTTCATATGTATGTTGGCTGCGTAAATGTCTTCTTATGAGAAGGGTCTATTTCCTTCACCCACTTTTTAATGGGGTTGGTTTTTTTTCTTGTAAATTTGTTGAAGTTCCTTGTAGGTTCTACAACCATCTGATCTTCGACAAACCTGACAAAAACAAGCAGTGGGGAAATGATTCCCTATTTAATAAATGGTGCTGGGAAACCTGGAGAGCCTTATGCAGAAAACTGAAATTGGACCCCTTCCTTATGCCTTATACAAAAAATAACTCAAGATGAATTAAAGACTTAAACATAAAACGTAAAACATAAAAACCCTGGAAGAAAACCTAAGCAATACCATTCAGGGCTTAGGCATGAGCAAAGACTTCATGACAAAAACACCAAAAGCAATTGCAACAAAAGCCGAAACTGACAAATAGGATCTAATTAAACTAAAGAGCTTCTGCACAGCAAAATAAACTATCATCAGAGTTGTCAGGCAACCTACAGGATGGGAGAAAATTTTTGCAATTTATTCATCTGACAAAGGTCTAATATTCCAAATGCTTTTATCCATTCATTTATCTTCTATGTTAAAGCATTTACATAGAACTGGTTATGTAAGTTGACCCAATTCCCTCCGACGACCTGGATTTTCATAAATGATTTCAAAATGTAACCTCCCCTAAAGAAAACCTCTGTCAGGTTTATCAAGGTAGGATGGAGTACTTCTCATCATATATAGATATAGCACATTAGTAGCTAAGCTCTATGAATTCTCTCAGTTTATGTACTTACCTTGATTAAAATCTTCCCTTGTAAATAATTCATCTCCAATCTTATTTTGATAGATAGTCTTTTGTCCCATTCATGTTTACCCTTACGGTTAAACACGTGAATTTGAGATAAGGCAGCCAGGGGATAAAATTTAGTTTTGCCATTAACGTTTTCGGAGCATATGACTTGATTCTCTGAGGCTTAACTCATGATGTGTATTAAAGGAACAATAACAATATTTATTATAGGGTATTTTTGTAAATATTGCATAACATAAATAATGTAAAACTGATACATTAGAATAGCACATTGAAAGAATTTAATATGTGTTAACTATTCTCATTCTCAATAATTTTATTATTCTGCTGTTTTTGCATCTCTTTAAGCAATGTAAAATGAAATGAGATAGAGCAAAATAAGCATAAGGTTTTAAGTTAAACAGTCCTGAATTAGTGACCTGATTCATATCTTATTTGCTGTGTGGCTTAAGTTTGTGTCCTAACCTCTTTAAGTCACATAGTAGTAATTCAATGACACGATGTGTATATAGCAGCTGACATGAATTGTGTCCTTATCAAATGGCTGTTGAATAAATACATGAGTTACATGAATGATGTATATTTCAGTGTTGGTCTTTTTTTTTTTTTGGTAAGTGAAACATTAATTATTTTTTCTTTTTTTATTATTATACTTTAAGTTTTAGGGTACATGTGCACAATGTGCAGGTTTGTTACATATGTATCCATGTGCCATGTTGGTGTGCTGCACCCATTAACTCATCATTTAGCATTAGGTATATCTCCTAATGCTATCCCTCCACCCTCCCCCTCATCCCACAACAGTCCCCCGAGTGTGATGTTCCCCTTCCTGTGTCCACGTGTTCTCATTGTTCAATTCCCACCTATGAGTGAGAACATGCGGTTTGGTTTATTTGTCCTTGCGATAGTTTACTGAGAATGATGGTTTCCAGTTTCATCCATGTCCCTACAAAGGACATGAACTCATCATTTTTTATGGCTGCATAGTATTCCATGGTGTATATGTGCCACATTTTCTTAATCCAGTCTATCATTGTTGGACATTTGGGTTGGTTGCAAGTCTTTGCTATTGTGAATAGTGCCGCAATAAACATACGTGTGCATGTGTCTTTATAGCAGCATGATTTATAGTCCTTTGGGTATATACCCAGTAATGGGATGGCTGGGTCAAATGGTATTTCTAGTTCTAGATCCCTGAGGAATCGCCACACTGATTTCCACAATGGTTGAACCAGTTTACAGTCCCACCAACTATGTAAAAGTGTTCCTATTTCTCCACATCCTCTCCAGCACCTGTTGTTTCAGTGTTGGTCTTAACAGTTTCAAAACAACCTTTATTAAATCATTTAGCATAGGTTTATTTCTCACATATGAACAGTATACTATGGAAGGCACTAGGATAAGTTCAAATAGGCCTGGTAAGGACCATTATCTACCTATATGGTATGTAATATAACACTGCATGCTATTGAATTGGTTAATAATTCTCTGGAAACAGTAACATGTGTCTTTGCTCAGGCCTAAATTATAATTCATGTACATCTGAGTGTGCCTGGAAAACTGATGGGGCAGGCCTTCTCAAAATCGATTCCCATAACCCCTTATCTTTTCCTCTAGAAGCCTAACAAGACACCTGAAGCAGCAATGGGTGTGGCCACAAGAGCAAAAAGTCTAGAGTAAGATACTAAGAGAAAACATTCAAGGTCAGCAGTGAGAATACTTGCAAGGCAGACTCTGAAATAAGCACTGGGGAAACAGAGACTTTGGATCTAAATGGCATGGCTAAAAGGATCCATGGGTCCAGGCTGAGGACTAGGATATAGTCACTGGGCAAAGATTTTCAGTGTCAACAAATCTGAATTACCTAAGAGATAATGGGTGAGGCCATCTCAGTTATGTAATCTAGACATATTTATTTCCCTACATCAGGGTTCGATCTTGGTAAAAACAAAACTTAATTTAGCGTTTACTTATAAGTCATTCAACCACAATAGTCAAAACAATAATAGTTAATTCTAATGTTTACCAGATGAAATATGCCTTTCTATAATCAAGTTCTAATTACTTTTTGGCTTCTCAGGGGTTGGTCTTTAAATTAATTTTATAAAGTCATTAGAATATGCATTATGACCAAATACACATGAAATGCATTAATAAATTATTTCTGTTTTTAGACATATGGTTTCTCCAGTGGTTTCTATTATTTTCCAAAATCATGTAGTAATAAAATGACCCATAAATAAGAAGTAAAACAACACTTTTGATTGTACATGTGCTATTTTAAAACTCAATTATAAAAGTTAATGGTCCACAGACCTTTTTTTTTTTTAGTTTATAAAAGGTGCTTATTTAACCCAGTCTTGGAATCCCTGACAATTACAAGCATGATATTATTATATTGGATTAAAATTCAATTAAACTACAAAGCTACATCTCTTCCTCCAGAAACTCTCAGAGAAACAAGAAACAACCTTGAATATAGGTTATTTCCAGATTTGATTTTAAACAATATATTTGCAATAGAATTATGTAGACAATATGATGGAAAATAATTAATTGAAAAACAAAATTGAAATATTGTAGGGTTATTTCCAGAAACAGATAAGATGACTCACACATGCCAGACAACTTTGCAAATGAAAATAGATGGAAATCTCTCGCCACTTGACATTAAAATTTCAATAGCAAATGTAGCTGGCTATATTCCAGGCTGCCTCAGAATATTCCAATCTAACTTCAGTGGAGGGACAAAAAACCTAGGTCCGGAACGTCCTAGCATAGTTTTGGTTCTTGGAATTGGTTATCAGGCATGAAGCTTAATAACTCCAGAAGTTCCTTTACATATCTTGCTAATTCAGAATCAAGAGAAAGTATGGCTGAATTGTTTTCAATCACTCAATCAATTTTGGCATGTTCACTTGTTTTAATGTACAGTGTTGAAAAATAATAGAATTGGGGGCTAAGATTAAGAAATGGGATTTAGAAAAAAATAAACCTCTAAGAGGATGTGCCAGGGAAAGTGAAGAAGTAATTCATCCACACCAAGCCTTGGTCACATACTCAATTAAGAGAAAATGGCCAACAGTTTCTATTATACATAAAGCAGCTATCATTGTTACAGCTTGCCCTATTGCAAGGTGGACACAGGGAGGCTAAGGAGCAAATTCTGCCTGAGTTGTTCTTCACGGAGTGGCAGCCCATTAACAAGCTCTTTTGGAATATTCAGTGAGCACGGAAAAGGCAGGCTCCTGGGTCGTGTTGTATTATTCTAAGTTCATTGCACATTCTGGAAGTATGAGAGAACAATGTAATTTGTGAGGTGATGTCCTTTGCCCTCATATATGTGGGTTCTTGCACTAAGCCTCCACTGCAGAAGATGATCTATGTAACCCTAGAAACACTGATGTGCTTGATCTCTTATAAGAGATCAAGCACAGTAATATAAGCATCCAGAATCAGAAACTGTTGTATTATGAAAGGACATTGTAAAATCAGGCTGAATCTAAAGCAGACTTTTTAAAATTAAGGACTGTTTCAGTAAAAATGTAGTTTAGTTTTGAAAAGAGGTTTACACTTTATAGAACACTATATATATAGATGTTATCTTATTTAACCTTCAAAATAGCCCTAATAAAAAGTAGATATATTTAATTTAAAAATTAACCCCATAAAGACTGAGAGATTTTTTTTTCTATTTATTAGAATGGAAGGGCAGAGCTAGGAGTGACATGCAGGTGTCCTGAATTTGATTCCAGTTGTATGCACATACTATATATTCCTATTCCTCTTTGAAACAGGCCTCATTATGCAGTGTTATTCAATTGAATGTCTATTACTCATAAATGATTCACCATTCCAATAAACATTGTCATGTAATTGATAAGAGTTAGAAGCCCAGGTAAAGTTATTCTAGCTTAAAGCGATTTTCTATTTTAATTTTTTGATCAAATCTGCAAGGCTATTATGGGAAGACTGAAATTCCATTTGATTTGCAGAACTCCATTTAAAACAAGAACTGGACTATTGTCATGCCAAGTGAACAGTAATAAAAAGACATATTTGATGCAATCAAACCATGTCTATATATGAGGTGATTTTAATCTCATGGCTCTCTTTTTTCTTAAAAAAAAGTATTTATTGTTATATATTTAGAGGGCACAAGTACAGGTTTCTTATATGCATATATAGCATAGAAGTGAAGTCTAGAATTTTAGGGTACCCATCACCTGAATAGTGAACATTGTAGCCAATAGGACTCTCTTTTTGAAGTAAGAATAAAATTAAGCATAATAGCAGTAACACTGAAGGCATGCTTTTATATCAGGCATTATCGTAAGCGACTTATGTATATTAATTTTTTGAAATCTTACAGTAACCATATGAAGGAAAAACAATTATTTTCCCCTTTTACTATAAAACTGAGGCACAGGGCCTAGACTGGAATAACTTCTTAAGGATTGCATAGCAGGCCAGGCTGCCTCCAGGCAGGCGGGTTCCAGAATACATGCATTTAAGGAAGATACTATACTACCTCCTACAAGAGTAGGATTATACAATGGAGAGAAACTGGAGTCACACAGAATCAAGTGGATTCCTGGCTCCCTTGCTGCCCAGCTGTGTTACCCTGAACCAGATGTTTACCTCATTTCTGCCATGGTTTATTCTCTGTAAAATGGAGATGCTGGAAAAGCCTTTTCCCCAGGATCATCAGAAGGCTCAAGTGAGACGGTGTGAGTTAAGCCTACTTTCTTGCACATTAAGTAATGAACGAATGGTAATTTTAGAGGAACAGCATAAATTGTACTTTAAAAATAATCTACTCTAAGCTCTTAATTTTAAAGGGAAGTGAGAAAACTGAATTCCAAAGGGCTAAATGGCTGATTTTATATCATTGTGTCAGTGTCAGAATGAAGAGTAGAAGCCAGGCCTCTCAATCCTTTTAGGGTACTTTGAACCAAAAAGTAGTAAAGAATTTTATCTCATGTGTCATTTCTCCCATTAAAAAGAAATTATTCAATCTTCTGACCTCGTGATCTGCCCGCCTCGGCCTCCCAAAGTGCGGGGATTACAGGCGTGAGCCACCGCACCTGATCAACACGGTGAAACCCCAACACTACTAAAAATACAAGAAATTAGCCAGGCGTGGTGATGGGCACCTGTAGTCCCAGGTACTCGGGAGGCTAAGGCAGAAGAATGGCGTGAACCCGGGAGGCGGAGCTTGCAATGAGCTGAGATCGCGCCACTGCACTCCAGCCTGGGTGACAGAGCAAGACTCAGTGTCAAAAAAAAAAAAAGAAAGAAAGAAAAGAAATTATTATTGAAATATTTTAATCATTTTCCTCTGTTTAAGATGAGTCTACTGATGGTGACTGTCATTCAAATATCTTTTCAGTCTTGTCTATATGTCATAACTATTTGCAAGTAAACTGTAAAAATGTTTCTTCTATCAAATGTTGATAATAAATAAATTGCCTTGAAAAAAATAAGAAATAGCAAGCATAATCCCAAATTTTGTGTTTTTGACGCAATAAATTCACAGAGGAATCATTTTTCTTGCTTCGCAAAGTTAGGATGTCTGCTTATTTATGTATTTGACAGCAGCCGTGGTTTGAAGTAAATTCAAGAACTAAGATGTCAGGAGATCCACAAAAATATTATAAAAAATAAAAACAAGCCCAAGCAAATACAAAACAAACTCTGAAAGCAAGAAAACCTTCAATTTTGGCTTACTTGTCCATCAGAAAAATTCCTAAGCCAATCACATGGAACATTTTACCAAGACAATGAACGTAGAAGCTCTCAAACTGATCGTGCTGTCTTAACTTACGGCTTTCAAATAAAGCAGTCCCTGATGCCAGAACTGCTACTGGTAGGGCAAGGATTGAAATGAACTGTGTCACATTTGATAGTTTTATATAGGTACCGTAAGTAATCAAAGAGAATTCAAGTTATCTAAAGGCAGGCGTCTTAAAAATCTTAAAAATACTCTCATAGTTGCATAGAATTAACTAAAGAGATTTTTTTTAAAAAAGAAGAAAAGAAAAATAACATATATATATAATTAATTGAATTGAAATATGGTTCCTAAGACTATTAACAGCAAACAAGGGTAAATGTATTTGTTCATTTGATATTGTAGGGTCACTACCTTCCAGCAGTAAAATCTACAGATAGACTAAAGAAAGGTACAAAGATAAATGAAGATTAAATGCAGTGATGATCCAGCTTTATGCAAAATGACAGCTGAATTCTCCCTGCACTCAGCCTATGATGGAGGTGCTTTAAGTTATCATTCTTTCATTTTTTTAATCTGAATAATAGATGTCACTTACAAAACGAGCCTTGGCCATATACTTAATCTTTTTCAAGCTGACTCAGTTGTAAAGTTGCAGCAGCAGAAACTCTGAACTTACAGCCAGGAAAGAAAGAAATCACAGTTTAGCAGTCTAAGATACCAACACTGTTTTGTTGAGGTTTTCCTTAATAGCATATTATTTGACACTCATGGTAGTATAACAAATTGACAAGTGGAAGAAATTTAGGAAGCAGCCAAAGGAGATACTTTAGATTTTACTTGGACAAATACAAAATAGGCAAAATTCTAACAGTGAACAGACTAAAGATGCTCCATTTATTTTCCTGATTATTAAGTATCTATACATTGAGCTGAATAAAAGATAGAAATACTTAATGAGACATACAAAAAAAAAAAGACAGAAGCTGGTGGAAAAATGCGAATCATATATAAAAACCAGTAATAACTGTGCTCAATATGCTCCTACTTTCTATCTCAACTTTTCTTTGTTTTCATCTGTTTTGCTATAGTTTGGTTTATCCACTGAAATGCACCAATCTCTTCTAGAAAACAGCATATTATACGTTTAAAATAAGAAAACAAAAACATATAATCAAATGAAAAAACATACTGTTAATATGTATGGGTATTTCTTAAGCTTAATGTAATTCAGAAAACTTTTACAAAACATCTATTAGCATCTACTGATAATACTTTCACTGATGTAAGTATATATGCAGACATATGTACATAAGTGTACAGCTCAATGACTTTTTATGAAATAGACATCTCTGTAACAGCACCAATATCAAGAAAAAAGACATGACCAGCACCATGAGAAGCACTTCTGTGCTGCCTTCCAGTTTCTATCCTACCAAGAGTACCAGCTGTCCTGACTTCTATCACAGTATATCAAGTTGGCCTGTTTTTGTACATTATATAGTATAATCAGAACATATGTATTCTTGTGACTTCTTTGATTCAAATATTTACATCATTATATTTATACCATTCAGTATGTAAACTCATAATAATATTCATAAATTCCTTGAAAAATACTATATAGGTAATTTGTCTATTTTAAAATTGGGTTGTCTTTTTGTTTTTGGATTTTTTTTACTTCTTTGTAAATTCTAGATATAATTTTCTAAAAAGAAGTAAAGAATTTTCTCATGTGTCATTTTTTCCATTAAAAAGATTTACAAATATTGTCTCCCATTATGTACGTTGTCTTTTAACTATTTTGATGGTATCCTTTGGACAAAAATTTTAAATTATGATGTTGTTCATTTTACGTATTTTTATTTTATGTCTTTTTTGTTCTTGCTCAACTTTTTGGAGTCATAATTCATAGCCTTTTGCTAAATCCAAGGACACAAAGGTATATTCCTATATTTTATTCTTAAAGTTTTATAATTTTAGTTCCTACATTTATGTCTTTGATCTATTTTGAGTTAATATGCATATATGATGTGAGCTAAGGTCCAGCTTCATTCCTTTGCATATGGCTACCCAGTTGTATCAGTACTATTTGTTGAAAACACTATTTTTTTCTTTATCGAATTGTCTTGGCACAACTATCAAAAATTATTTGAATAGCTGTATATCTGGACTCAATTTTATCCCATTAATCTATATGTTTATTCTTCATCAAGTATTACACGGTCTTGATTACCAGTGATTTGTAGTGAAATCAGTAAGTTTAAGTACTTATAATTTATTCTTCTTTATCAAGATGTTTTTTTACAATTCTGGATTTTTTAATTCCATATGAAATTTAGAATCATCAATTTGTACAAAGAAGTCATCTAGAATTCTGATAGGGATTATGCTGATTTTGTAGATCAATTTGGTGAGTATTGTCTCAACAATGTTAAATTTTCAAATATATGCACATAGATTATTTTCCATTTAGATCTTCTTTAATGTATTTCAACAATGGCTTGTAAACTTCAGGGTATAAATTTTGCACTTCTTTTGTTATATTTATTTCAATGTTATTTTTAAATTGTTATGGTAAATAGAATTGTTTTCTCAATTTTATATTTAGATAGTTTCTTGTAAGTATGAAAATACAATTGATTTTTTATAATAATTTTGTATTCTGATACCATGCTGAACCTATTTATTAGTTTAATAGCTATTTACTGGATCTTTTAGGATTTTCTATATACCAAGTTATGTTATCTGCAAATAGAACTTTTTTCTTTCTTTCCAATCCAGATACCTTTTATTTACTTCTCTTGTCTATTTGCTCAAGCTAAAACCTCCTGTACAAATAGAAACATCGAGAGTGCACATTCTTGTCTTGTTCTTGATCTTAGGAGGAAAGTATCCAATCTCTCACCATTAAATATAATGTTAGCTGTGGAATGTTAGCTGTAGGCACCTTTTATGAGATTGAGGATGTTTCCCTCTGTCCCTAATTTATTCAATGTTTATTATCATGAAAGGGTTGTAGATTCTCTATTTAGATAATCATGTGAATGTTGTCTTTTTTTCTATAGAGGTAATGTATTATGTTAATTGATTTTCAAATGTTAAATCAATATTACATTCCTGGAATAAATAATAATTGGTCATGATGTGTAATTATTATATATTGCTTGTTTGGGTTTGTAGTATTTTGTTGAGTATTTTTATGTCTATATTTATAAAATGTATCAGTCTATAGTATTCTTATATTGTGATATCTTTGTCTGGTTTTCATATCAAGGTAACACTGGCCCCATAAAATGAGTTAGGAAGTGCCTGCACTCATATATTTTGCAGGAGTTTGTGAATAATCATTATTAATTTATAATTAATTGAGAATCAATAATTTATGAAATAGAATTTGGGAACTATTGTTTTTGACAAGCTTCTCTCTAGATAGAATAAAAATACCAACTTTTTTTTTTATCTTGGGTTCCCTTTTGATTTTTTTAACAGTTTTAGAAAGTAGTTTTGAAGACTACAACTAGAATTACTTTTTGTTTTCAAGTTCAATTTTCTGGTGCCTGAAGATATAGAATGCTGAAGTATGCTAGAAGTAATTCACTGATTGAGACTCAAGATAATAACTAGGTATGAACTCTGAAGTTATTATATATCTTGATAGATTTTAGATTTTATTAGGTTGTTATTTTGCTCTATGTGTGTGTGTGTGTGTGTGTGTGTATGTGTTTTAAGGACACAAACCAAGGTTCTAATGAATGGGTCAGAATGTCCTCTAGAAAGAGATAAGCAGAAACATACCAGTAAAACAAGTCGGACTTATTGGGCATTACAGGGAAGGAGAACATACATCATGGGGGATTATGGGTTGTGTCGGCAAGAGGGTATGAGAAAGGACTTATTACAAGGTCCTTTCAAGATTCTGCCTTTTGTTAGGTGATTTGGGGGAGGGTTCAAACAAGTAAGGCTTTTGTCTGCATTGAATGCTATCAGGAACTGTACATAATTTTAAGAGCCATAATTTTTAAATCTTATTGGAAGAAAAGAAGATTAGAGCAACTTTAAAGCTGTAATTCCTCAACAGATACCAGTCACTCATTTTAGTTGGAAAGGAAGGATGTTTGATATTTTAGGGTTTGTACAGTAATGTGGTTTTTCTCTTTACTTAGTCAACATCATGAATTGTTGTTGGTTTTTGTCCCACTGCATCATGTCACAGAGTGACCTTGTCTGAAATAGAGCTTCTGTGAAATTTTTCATGTTTAACAGAGGTACACCACGGACTACTGAAGGTGCTGGCACCGCTCTTAAAAGTACCAAGAAAGGCCTAACTGTAAAGGTCAAGCAAGTAGATTTTATCAGATGATTTTCTCTTTCTCGTGGATGAACTATATAAAAAACGGCACATTTGATATAAAATCTATAGATAGAAGGTAATTAAAATGGAGAAAAGGACCGTGATACTGTAATTAAACTTCAAATGTTACATTCTGTACATCAAAACAAAGAAATTCTATGTGACTGTTTTTCCCTTGCAATTGTCCAAAATAAAAGATATTTAAAGCACCATGCAATCTAGCAGGAGAGGTTGGGAAAAAAATCTATAATAAAACTCTGACTAAATCTCATATTTGTTCAAACAATCAATACTATAAAAAATGTGGTCTAATGATTACAACCCCACATGACAAATAATATGTCATTGAAAAAGCAATAGCTTTCTAATAATGTGACAAATATTATTTCCAAATCTCAAAGTCAGCAGTAAAGTTTGAGAACCTCTGTTTATATTCAAATCTTTCACTAGGTTCTACACTATCAATTTACCAAGTTTCCTGTTAACCTCAGAGATTTAAAGGACACTCTTTGGAGTAAATCAGCTGTGTGTCCTTCAGAGCAGTGAATTCAACTTAAATGCACACTCATGGGAAGATCCACTTTTGTAACAGGGCCAGTGTTTTAAAATTTGCATGTCCCTTTACTCACAAAAATCACTCTTTTAAAGGTATTTTATAATTTCTATTCATATTATACTATTAAAATAACCTGGCATTGGCATCACTGATTAACTGGAAATATAATAAATTCATTGAGGCTCCTCGTGCTGTTTCTGAATTTTATTATGTCTGTAAAAATTGTCAGTAAAGTTTTAAATTTGTTTTATCTATTATTTTGACTTCTTAATGTAAACCAGTGTTATTAAGGCTTTTAGATTTATTTGGCATACAAAAAATATATGTTATCTAATGCAACTTTAACCAGAGCAAAAAGGACCAGATTATTCTGACATCATTTCAAAAACATGGGTCTGCCTCATAAAACACATTGATCAATAACCTGTGTGTAGAATTCCTCCATCCAGTGGACCTGAACAGCCAAGCCTAAAATGAGGACAACTGGGGCAAAATATATTGTGAAATTCTTGGTGAGCAGGATTCATATGAAAATGGATGAAGCTCAGAGGGAAGCAAATTACTCATTCTCTTCTCCATGTTAAATTTGACTTCTGAAATGAAAAAAACAAAACAAAACAAAACAAAACAAAAAACAAGTACCTAAGACCTACCTCAGAATCCTAAAACAGAGATGATCCTAAAACTGAGTCTGGGTAGAGGATTTTTTTTTTTTTTGATGGAGTCTCGCTCTGTCGCCCAGGCTGGAGTACAGTGGCGTGATCTTGGCTCACTGCAAGCTCCGCCTCCCGGGTTCATGCCATTCTCCTGCCTCAGCCTCCTGAGTAGCTGGAACTATAGGCGCCGGCCACCATGCCAGCTAATTTTTTTGTGTGTGTGTATTAGTAGAGACAGGATTTCACCGTGTTAGCCAGGATGGTCTCGGTGTCCTGATCTCGTGATCCGCCCGCCTTGGCCTCCCAAAGTGCTGGGATTACAGGCGTGAGCCACCGCGCCCGGCCTGGGTAGATTTTTTGCACCAATTAAAGCTCCTATCATTTCAGATTTAGACCTCAAATTACAGTCTTATTCACACACATGAGCTTAGGTAGGTAAGGTAAATGAGTGGCTTTATATAAAGATGATATGAAGTGGTAGGGCTGTTGTGAACATTCTCTCTCTAATGAAATTCACCTTCACAAGTTTCTTAAATTCTAGACTAGACACATTATATGGATATAATTCGACTCATAGAAGATTGGTTTGCCACCCATGTTTAGACAAACCACTGGACGCTAAAATGCACTATGAAAAACTATGATTACAAATTTATAAAGTTTGGCATAGGCACAGCAATTTGAAAGTTAACTGTGCTTACTTGAGTTGTGTTCACACTGATTTATAGGCTTCCCTTTGTCAGTCCCTGAACACTTTCCAAGATACTTTTCTACCTAGCTTAAGCTATTAAACCTTGAGCCTAGCTTTTCAACACTGGACTAGGGGAACACTCCAAAAAGAAATCCAAGAGCACTTCTGTTAAATTTTGCTTTTAAATGTAATCTGCTGGGAAAAATTTGAATGTTTTAGATAAAACTTATGATCTAATGTTTTACAGGAGCACTGAACTTCAATTTTTAGGATGAGATTATATCTGAGTATTCTATTCTGCTCCATAGAATATCTAATATGTATTATTTCATATATATAATATATATGGCAACATATTTGAACTAATGTTATTGAGCCAATATCACACAGTATGTATAACTATATTTTGTTATATTTCTTAATTCTATTTTAGCAAATACCTCTGCTTTACACCTAATTAAGATCAGTTTAACTATTCATGAATTGTTCTTCCATAGAAGTTGTAGATTTTTAAGCTTATCTAAATATAAAATTTGAAATAGAACAACTGATTCATTTATAATAGTAAACCATCCCTTCTAAAAACATGAAATGTCTCTTAAAAATTAAGATCTTCTTTTATACCCTTAATTTTATAGCTTTCCCCCCATAGTGTATGCATGATAAGCTAAGTTATTATATGAGTTAAAGTTTTAGTTGCTAGTGTGATGGTGTCCTACTTTCCAGGTGGTGTCAAGAACTGTGCAGGGTCTGAGATTCTTACCTGACATGCAAGCTAATAAGTTAGCCTATCACAGTTTCATGGATGCTGGCAGAAGACACATAACCCTTGGTTCAGAGACAAAGAACAATTCATTACACACAGTGATAACATTAGCCAGAATATCCGTTTTTTGCACTCATTCTTTGAAGTCCAGTTTCTATGCGGAAATGTGAAGAAGGCTAGATGATGCCTGCACATACAGTTGGGGAGAAGGGGGGCTTTTAGGAGGTAAAACCTCGGCTTAGAGAGTTCAAACATTTTATAATAGAAAACTGACAAACCTTTTCTTACTCTGGACACCAACGTCCTCAATAAGTATATGAAAGTGCTGTAGGCAATCATATCCCTTCAGTTGGTAATTGTTTAGAAAAAGTGTAGAGAAATGCTATTGCCTTTTACGGACATATCTTGTGTCCAGGCAACTCACAGGGCTCTCATTTATTCTTTTTTGTTTGTATGTTTATTCTATTGTTCTGTTTTCCTTAGGTAGATAAATAAATATCTGCATATAATGAGATTTATATATTTTCATTTCTAATCCTTGCACTTCTTAATTATTGTTTTCTGTTACCATTAGGCAGGACTTCCAACACTATGCTAAATATGTCTTTGTTCCCAATAGTAAAAGAAGTATGTCTAAAATTTCCTTGTCAAGTATACTGTTTACTATTGGTTTTAGTGTACAATTTTTATCACGTTAAGGAAATTTTCTTCTAGTCTTCATTTATTAAGAGAGTTTTTTTAGAGATAACTAAAACATATTTTTATAGAGATAATAAAAATACTGTTTTAATGGGTTGACTGTCATTGATAAATTTTTCTTATACTGAATCATTCTTATATTTACATCCAATCTTATGATTATAAGACAAAACTTGAAATTTGGTAAGCTTATGTATTATTTTAAGATTTAATGCCGGTTGGGCTCAGTGGCTCACACCTGTAATCCCCACACTTTGGGAAGCCGAGGCAAGCGGATCACCTGAGGTTGGGAGTTTGAGACCAGCTTTACCAATAGGAAGAGACCCCGTCTCTACTAAAAATACAAAAATTAGCAGGGCGTGGTGACACATGCCTGTAATCCCAGCTACTCGGAAGGCTGAGGCAGGAGAATCGCTTGAATCCGCGAGGCGGAGGTTGCGGTGAGCCGAGATCGTGCCACTGCACTCCAGCATGGGCAATAAGAGCGAAACTCCATCTCAAAAAAAAAAAAAAAAGAAAAAGAAAAAAGATTTAATGCTACATGTGCATATTTTAATATCTAGTGATATATATATTCAAATATTTAATGCTACACATACATTCCTAAGTGTGTGTGTGTGTGTATTCCTATGTAAAATAAGCCTATACTTTTCTTATATTGTCATTATCTTTATGGTAGTCAAAAACACACTAGCTTCATAAAATGAACTAGGCATCTTTGTCTTTTATTGCATTTTGTCAGACAACTTGTATAAAATAGGAATTTAATATTATTTGAAAATTTGTGTCAACTAACTTCAAAATCTTTTGTCCCTGGCTTTTGCTTTGTTACTAAATCATAGTAACAAGTCTTGCTATGCTGCCCAGGCTGATAACTACTGGCCTCAAATTATCCTTCTGCCTTGGCCTCGCAAAATGCTGCTCTTACAGGAATAAGCCACCACATCCAGCCTAAACAAACATACAAAAACAATACTTACAGATTCAAGAGGTGAGATTGATTATCTCAAAAGTTCCACCGTGGCAAAAGCCCCATGGGGAATGGAATTTCAGTCTATTGGTTTCTACGTTGTATGCCCATTGTCCAAACAGAACCTTGAGGCATTATTTCTTATCTCTCATTTTAAAAAGAGGATGCTTCTAAATTTTATTTTAATTTTGTTTAAAACTTACAGTTACTGAGGAAACATTGACATTATCTATTTTTAGGAAATTGCAATTTTTCTCTAGATTTTCAAATTTGTTAGTTTGCATGGAAACCCATATATAACAATGGGAGAGTCGAAAGTAATGGGAAAAGAACGAATTAGTTTGTAGGCAAAAACTCTTCAAGGAAGAGAATAAAAGTGGATGCCTACTTAACAGCACATTCAAAAGTAGCTTGATGAATTAAAGATCTAAATGTGAAAGATAAACTATAAGATAATAGGAGAAAAAGAAATCAAGTATCTTATATATAGGCAGAAAGGTGCTTGAAAAACAAAACTTCAAAATCAAAGACAAAAAATTAATGAATGCAGTTACACTGAAAATACAGACTGCTTGTCAATAAAAGACAAAACAATGTAGATATGGGTGGCTGACAGAGTGGGAGAAGGTATATAAAGGAGATAAAGGTTTAATATGTGAAAAACAAGACACGCATCCCAATATAAAGATAAACAAAGGGAAGCTTCCAAAAACCTACAGCAAACATGAAGTGTGCTGTGAAAATTTAGAAGCATCCTCTTTTTAAAATAAGAGATAAGAAATGATGCCCCAAGGTTCTGTTTGGGACAATGGGCATACAACATAAAAACCAATAGACTAAAATTCCAGTCCCCATGGGGCTTTTGCCATGGTGGAACTTTCAAGATAATCAATCTCATCTCTTGAATCTGTTAAGTATTGTTTTTGTATGTTTGTTTAGGCTGGATGTGGTGGCTTATTTCTGTAGTAACAGCATTTTGTGAGGCCAAGTCAGAAGGATAATTTGAGGCCAGGAGTTACCAGCCTGGGCAGCGTAGCAAGACTCTGAATCTACAAATAATAGTAATAATAATTAGCCAGATGTGATGGTGCACTCCTTTGGTCCCAGCTACTTGGGAGGCTGAAGTGGGAAGATTGCTTGAGCCTAGGAATTTGAGGCTGCAGTGAGCAATGATCACACCACCGCATTCCAGCCTGGATGACAGCAAGACCCTGTGTCTAAATAAATAAAAAGTTTGTTTAGATTAAATACTGCTTAAAACAGTAAAATATTATTCTTTTTTCTAGAAAGCTTCAGGGAGTTTTTTATTCAAAAATTAATCATGCTTCTAATAAACTGTCATACAAAAAAATAATTAAACAAGCACACATGATGGAACCAATAGGTAAAGAATCTACTTAACTAACTCATATTTAGTACCTAGAGACTTGAAAGTAAAGTAATATTATGGAATTTATTGTAACTATTTTCTTTTTCTTTGCTATTATTTTCGGTTCAGGGGTACAGATGCATGTCCTTATATAGGTAAATTGCATGTTGCAGCGGTTTTGTGTACTGATCATTTGTCACCCTGGTAATCAGTACCTGATACATAGTTTTTGATCCTCACCCTCATCCCACCCTTCACCCTCAAGTAGGCCTTGATGTGTGTTGTCCCCTTCTTTGTGTTCATATGTACTCATTGTTTAGCTCCCACTTATAAGTAAGAACATACAGTATTTGTGTTTCTGTCCCTGCGTTAGTTGGTGTACAATAACAGCCTCCAGCTCCATCCATGTTCCCACAAAGGACATGATCTCATTTTTATGGCTGCATAGTATTCCATGGTGTATATGTACCACATTATTTTATTTGTCCAGTGTACTATTGATAGGCATTTAAGTTAATTCAATGGTTATTGTGAATAGTGCTGTGATGAATGTACACATACATATGACTTTCTGGTAGAATGATTTATATTTCTCTATAATGGGATTGCTGGGTCATATGGTAATTCTGTTTTAGTTTTTTGAGAAATCCTTAAACTGCTTTCCAAAGTGACTGAACTAATTTACATTTCAATCAGCAGTATATAAGCATTCCCTTTTTTTCACAACCTCTCCAGCATCTGTTATTTTTTTACTTTTTAGTAATAGCCATTGTGACAAGTGTGAGATGGTATCTCCTTGTGGTTTTGATTTGCATTTCTCTAACGATTGGTGATGTTGAGCTTTTCTTTTCATATGCTTGTTGGCCACTTGTATGTCTTCTTTCGAAAAGTGTCTGTTCATGTCCTTGCTCACTTTTTAAGGGGGTTGTTTTTGCTTGTAGATTTAAGTTCCTTTTAGATCCTGTATTTTAGACGTTTGTTAGATGCATAGTTTGAAAATATTTTTTCCAATTCTGTAGGTTGTCTGTTTACTCTCTTAATAGTTACTTTTATGGTGCAAGAAGCTCTTTAATTAGGCCCCATTCGTCAATTTTTTTGTTTTTGTTGCAGTCGCTTTTGGCATCTTCATCATGAAATGTTTGCCAGGTCCTATGTCCAGAATGTCCTAGGTTATCATCCAGGGTTTTTATAGTTTAGGCTTTCCATTTAGGTCTTAAATCCATCTTGAGTTGATTTTTGTATATGATGTAAGAAACAATTATAATTTTGGTCTTTTTATCATTGATTTATCACTCTCTTATTAATTTTGAGTTTTGGACTTGTAAGAATAAAGATGAGGCCAAAGTAAAAAAAAAAAAATTAAAAAGGAATGAGTCATCAACAATTATGATGTCATAGACTAATGAATATGGCATATTACTTTTAGTATGTTTATAACAAGCGAAGGTACAAATATTCTGTTATTGTGGGGAAAACATTGTTTTGAGCTTTGTTTGGTTTTGGCTTAGTTTTGATCCTCAAAGCAAGACTGACTCTATTGATTGAATTAATTGAATCATTGTTAACAGGTAGTGTTTATGTTGTCTATTTATGGAAAGAAAATAATGTATTCTACTTAAGAGAAAATAATCCAATAGGTTTCTGATTCAATTGCTTAGATATTTTTGACAAGTCTTCCTGGAAATCTGATTTTTATTCTATACTAAATTTTGAAGGAATTTCAAGTCTCATTAGTGGTAAGTCCCAAGAACTTAAACTAAGTGAAGAGCTTTTGATTTAGGATTCCCAATGTGCATGCTAGTTTTGTACCACAATCTTGTACAGATTCATCTGCCTGTTTTTTAGTGGAAGATTTCTGGTATATTTTTTCCTTAACTTTTTCTGTACATCTATTTCTTTGTAGTTCATTGAAATGGTTGACAATTTCTCCTACCACGGTTACAAAAGACTAGGAAGTAATATGAACATAGATTATACGAAGAGCTACTATATATCAAATTGTCACTTAAACATCAATTATAAAATGGGATCTAGAGAAACAGGGTGCGATTTTAAACCTAGAATCAATACCAGAAATTCAATGGATCAGGATTTGAAAACTAGTTGATATGTTTTGTAAGTTCTTCAATTTAATACACAGCAGAGAAATTTGAATGATTAAGGACTCAGATACCACCACTTTCTAGACTCAGTAAGGGGACATTAACAAGCAAGGTCAAGCTGAGGTGTGGTGATAGTTTTCTGGTAGCCCAAACTAGATTATTTTACCATTCTATGCAGAAATGGACAATTCTAACTGGAAAGAGAGGGTGTGGAAGTGAGACACTGTACAAAACATGACAAACTGCCAAAAGACTTCTCCTCTCCCCCTTACATTCATCTGGTTCTTACTGGAGATATTATGATTTTATATAATCATATTACTTTAGCCAAAATTGATAGACCCAAGGGACTAGACCTAATTTTTCCCTAGAATAATATTTTTTTCTTTAGGATTGTGGACTCAGAAGTTTAAAAGATCCAAAATTGTCTCAGGTGATAGAACCTGGCTATCAGATCTGTAAGTTTGGGGCTATTAGAGGCTATGCGGAGAAAGTAGGTTTGTATTGACAGAGCAATAATGCCAACAGGCATGGTAGAAAAGACTTTCCTCCCTGGGAGCAGTTCTCTTGGCAAAAGGAGCATAGATCAACTTTCGCTCTCAGAGAATGGAAGTTATACTGTTCCTCTGCTGGTACCCAAAATTACCAATAAAAAAAGCTACTAATGAGTCATATCCTTTTCCATTAAGCCAACAGGAGTGCCTCTGAATATACCTTTAGTTTAATAAAAACAAAATATTATCCCTTTCCTCCACTATCTCCTCCACCAAAGGTTTTTGAACACTTCGGGATAAGCTGATGTATAAGAATAAATGTAGAAGGTGTCAGATGGTCTTTCTTTTTTTGTTGAAGCAATATTGCTATTACTGGAATTAGAGTCATCAGGGAGCTAGTGCTGATTTGGAGTTAAAAATCATCATCCTGTTCTGGACAATCAGTGGGTATTGGATGAAGTCATGGTCCTAAACTGTTTCGCTGGCTGGAAGTGCTGTCAGCAAAAGAAATACAGGATAGCTTAGTTACAAATTGCACTTTATATAATAAACAGATAAAGAAAATTCTTATAAGGAGACTTCAGAAATGTCTGGCTTTTCCCAATACAGTTCTCAAAGACACTTAGAAGCCATGTTGACAATCAAAAAGATGGCATACAAATGAACCCAATGCTTGATTAAGGTTTCAAATTAAACCGTATCAAATCTAGTGAGTACTTTGATTAAAAGAGTATGATAATAAAAAGAAGGGACAGTTGGGATGACTTTCGTAGATTAAAATCCAGTAAACAAATAAATGATTGGTAAGAAGAAAAACAACTTCTTACCAGGCAATTTTATCCCCATATACGGAACTGCATTTGGCACTTCCATCTAAATTCCCACTGTATTTAAGGAAGGAAAAGTCAAAACAGGGACAAAAATGTTTCCTGGGATTAAACTTCTTTCTCACTTAATTTAGGTTTTCAAGATTTATCTGTATCAAATCTGTTCCAAATCAATCCAACTATAAAAATGCTAACCTAAAACTCTGTCATAGTTATCCAGTGATAATAATTTTATTTTCTTATGTATATCAAAATAATTGACAAATTTGTGTATAAATAAAATAATAGTAAATGATATTAATTCCTGACAGGCCTGATGTTTAAAGCAGTAATAGTTATCTCTGTACAAAAAAAATCTTGTCATGCAGTTGAATATTTTTAATACAAATAATAAAAGCTACTATTGATTAAGGACTTACCATATGTCAGGTACTTGCTCTATCCAGTGTTTAGTGCACGTTATTTAGTTTAATTCCCACAAAAAAATTTATAAATAATTTTTATTCCCATTTTAAATAGTAAAGAGAACATGAAGTTAAAAAATACCATTTGCTTTTTCAATATGCATTTCTTGTGTGATTGTTTCATACACACTGTGCGGTGGGTGCTATTGATTAAATAACAAATAAGGAACTGGCCTTATCATTAAAGAATATGTGCCCAGAGTCACATAGCATATGTCACTTGTAGGAATTAAACCTGTTTGTCTATAACATGTATTCTTGATCTTTGTGAATGTTACAGCATCCTTCTCCCACTCCCCCTAGTAAAAACAAAATTAAAACACAATATGCTATATATAATATGCTATATAAAATCAGATCTAACTGTAAATGAAGATTTCTCATTTTGCAATACCAACATGTGGGATTCTTTAGTTTCAAGGGAATGAAAGGTCAGGAGTAAGGCCAATAAATTGAAAACCTTCTTTCCGATTAACAAGCAATGTGAACTAGGACCTCTGATCGTATAGGAACAAATAGAAGCATTAGATCACCTGTTGTATGCATACTCCGAAACTTTCTCCTAAGTTATTAACCTGGTGTTTGCAATTCAAAAAACATAATGATCTTGTAGACCTTTTCCAGTTACAGATTTCATTTTTAGTCCCTGAATCAAAAAAACATCCCTTTTTATATCCCAGCTGACTCTTCTCCATCTCCAAACTCCCTGTAAGGTGCTATGTCATCTAAAAGTCTATATCCTTTTTGAAGTGAATTTTCTTTGAGGTCTCTTGTTAATTTTCTTCCCTTAACCAAAACCCCATTTATTAAAAGTGCTCCAACAGTGGAAAATCTTTCCTGAAAGATCTTGAAGAGGATAATTTTCATATAGATAAAACTGCTAAAGAAAAGAAATACAGAAGCCTAGTTTGGTTGCCTCTTTGATTAGATTAGCATAGTCTACTTAGTTGTAATCTATTTAACTGCTTGCAAAGCTGTTATAAACCCAAACACCATAAAATGAAACAAAAATTTACATAATTATGTTCTGCATCTAAAAACGTCTTTAATGGGGGCTATACCAAAATAACAAAGCACAGCTAATATTTTAAAACGTACTAGTTTTCATTTATCGAAAGCTTTGCCAGTGTTGTATCTTATATATTATTTGACTTTGGCTGGACTTTCATTTGTTAAAAGTCTGTGCCAATGTTCTATCTTATATATTATTTGATTCAATCTTTAAAAAAATCATAGGAGATGAGTATTATTATTATCTTTATTTCATAAGTGAAGAAAATGAAAGAAAGGTATAATAGATAACTTGCCTAATTCTCAAGAAGTTATGTAATTAATATTTAGTCTGCACAAATATTCATCACGTGATAATAATGTTTTGAATAAAGATAATATGGTAAGCTCTGTGACTCAGTATATGACCATAAAAATAAAGTCTTTTGGAGTCATTTCTGAATGCCCATCTGCTTTGATTATTTTAGCTGAAATCACTGCCAGACTCTAATAGACTAGATCACCAAGGTATTTCCTTTTCCAGTTCAGAAAATGCACTAATTTTAATTAACCTACACTTTCAGCCACTTATTTCCTAATTTATTCTTGCCATAAATATGATTTATTCTACAAGTTTGGTGTTTCAGAAAGCATTGCCTTGATTATTAAATTAAATGTAATACTACTAAATCTGTCTCCTGCATATTATGATTTTTAATTGATTGCACATTATTTTTTAAATTTTATTTCATCGAAAATAAAATCATTCCCTTTGAATATATAAAATCAGCTCACAACTTGTTATCTCTGCCTGCAAGTGCTTTTGATCTATGGCATTAGCTAGTTACCTAAGTAGATCTGGATCACTTGATAAATTCCATTTTAAAACTTTAATCATGTTTTTAGACAATATCCTAAAATATGGATATTTCTAACAAATTTTATTTTCTAGATTTAGAAAATGCTGTGACAGCGTTCTTTAAAATACTACCCATATCAAGAGAGATAAGATTTTTATGCATGGCTTTTCTTTTCTACAGACAATAGCTTTTTAAATAATAATCTGAAAATTTACCCTGGTGACTGCCTTAGTCATAAGGTGTATTATTGCCATAATATATTTTTCAGAAGAGGCATTCGATTAGTTTTTAGATTAAAAAAATGTTAAGGGAAATAATAAATGACCATGCCAATCCTTTCTATTTTCAAATAGCTGTATTGTGATTTGAGACAGTTCTGTGGACTCATAGTTAAAAGTTCCCATTTCTTTCTTTCTTTCTAGCTACACCTACATGCACACACACACAAACACACATATGCAATACACACATAAACACAGAGAAATACAACAATATATATTCAGAGATAGCTCTTTCCCACTCTATGTATGCGTGTGTGTATACAAGCATATATATATACACACACACACATTATATATATATAAAAAAATTCATCCAACTACTTTGTTGGAATGATTCCTATGGATTGAAACTGCCAGGGCAAAGAATATGCAAAATCTATGTTTTGAGTAAATTTCTCATGACAGGAGTAAATTTTCCCAGTATTTGAGAATTCCTCATTTCCTACAGCCATACAAACATTAGGTATCAATATTTGTAAGCATTGATAATATAATTTATAATGAAATTGCCTTTTATCTATTAATGTTAGGCTATATCATCTTTACATAACCTTATAAGTCATTTGTGCTATTTCATTTTCCTCTTTTCTTTTTCTTTTCATTTCCCTTGTAATGTTAATCTCTTTGTTACTGATTTCTAAGAACTCATTTATGATTAAGGATGTTAAAATTTTGTCAAGCATTTTAAATATTATGTTTTTCCCATTTATTTTACTGTGGTGTTTTACTTTTTGGCTGTACAGAAATTATATATTGAAATATAATCTTGTTCTGTTTTTTAAAAACATGAATATACTTCAAATGGTAATCAATGGATTAAAAAAGTCTTCATTTTAAATATTATAAGCCACATTCAATGATTTGTTTGATTAATCAGACAATGTTCTTTGGCTTTATCACTTCTCTTTCTCTAGCTCTGCACAGTATATTTGTTCTGCATTTGCACTTCCTCTTAAGATGTCAGTCGTAAGGTTACATTCCAACTCTGCAGGCACACAGAATGAGAGAAGTAGAGACTACACAACTGCAATGACTGTAATTTTATAATTTTGGCTGTCATGATCCTGTCTTGAAACCATAATTAATGCAGTACATTTGTTAGCTTCTCTCAGGGGTAAAAGGAAAGAGCTAATTGAAACCTTGTAAAGCAACTTCATAAGTGAAATGGAAAGGGTATTTGCCTTTTATCTCCCAGCCCCACCTTGACATAGTCAGATTATTAATGTTTCATAAAAATGTTGTAAATCTTTATGCTAGTATCACTACAACTGGTGAATTTAGGTCAGTAACGACAACTGCATCTTTAATTGCTAATGTTTAATAGCATTTCGTTTCTGGAATCGAAAGCTATAGATTCTGAAAATGACTCTACAATTGGTCATAGTCATTTTATAATTCTCAAGAAGTTTTGCACCAGCATATATAAATTTAAGACAAAAGAAATATTTCATATTCTAATAAAGTAGCGAGTTGATTCATAAAAAATAGCAGTGAAATCTAGATAAAATAATAAGCACACTCCTCCTTCTCCCACACTGACTGTGTTTGGTATCACCCTTTGAACACTGTGAATAAGGTATGTTGAAATCTTAGTTTTAGATATGAAAAATAGTATCTTCTCCTTTTCCTCTTCCTCCTTTTCCTCTTCTTCCTCATTTCCTTGTTCCTCTTCTCCTGATGCTGCTGCAAAATAGGACAACCTGAATTCTGAGCTATGCTTATATTGTCTAATTGAAAAAGTATTACCTGTTATCGGCTGACTTATGGCACTGATTTAAATATCTCATCATCAAAGGAATTCCATGAAGTTATTCTAGGATGTATTTACTCAACAAATATTTACTGAACACCTACTATGTGCCTAACTTTAATATTCATGATGACTTGGCTTATATATGAGACAGACTTAGCTTTTCTCTTTATGGAGCTTATCTTCATAATCACAGTTTAAAAAAAAAGTTGACTGACAAGTATTTGGTTATTAACTCATAGCTTAACCTCAAAGCGACTAAGTGTCCAGTGCCAGTATATCAAGTGACTATTAAGGATACTGTTGGTGCTACTAATCATAAATTGGGAATTATCAACCTGTCAAATAATAAAGTTGTATAGGCACAATATAAATCCACCATATGATAGCAATGACAAAAGATTAGGCCTACAGCCTAATCAGAATTCACAGACATGAATTCAGAGATGACAAGTAAGTTACAAAAAGAGGTGACCAAGACTCCAAGTGCCAAATTCTGTTGTTCCAATATCTTACCCTCAGCTCACAGCTGTGACTTCATATGGAATTCCTTATATCCAGCCTGTGGATGTAAATCTGGCCCAGATTTATGAAGAGGCTAGTTATTATAAACCAGTGTATTGATACCAGCCAAAAATAGAAATGGCTTCAGAAAACAGCATTGAGGGAAAATCTTACTAATGGACGGAATTTTGAACAAAGCTTTAGGTTATCATTTTGATGTAGAAGAAGATGCTTGCACTGAGGGTATTAATAAATTTTGGGGCAGAGATGAATGACCTAGTTTTTTCATCAAGAACCAGCCGGGTGCGGTGGCTCATGCCTGTAATCCCAGCGCTTTGGGAGGCCGAGGCGGGCAGATCACAAGGTCAGGAGATCGAGACCATCCTGGCCAACATGGTGAAACCCCATCTCTACTAAAAATACAAAAAAATTAGCTGGGCGTGGTGGCACATGCCTGTAGTCCCAGCTACTTGGGAGGCTGAGGAAGGAGAATCACTTGAACCTGGGAGGCAGAGGTTGCCGTGAACTGAGATTGCACCACTGCACACCAGCCTGACGACAGAGTGAGACTCAGTCAAAAAAAAGAAAAAGAAAAAAACCACTACAGAGTAAGACTGGAAGAACAGATATTTGAAGAAAAGTACGCAGATTTTTCTATGAGAAAGTAAATAAAATGTGAGGATTTTTGTGTCTCATGGCAGTGCCCACCAACATTCATCACAGAGAAAGCATAGACAACTAGGTTAGAAAGACTCATCTAACAGTGGCTAGCCACCCTATGACTTCAGCCACTCCAGTGCTTGCATGTAATCCCACAATTGTAGTTGCCAGCATTGGAGAAAGTCAGGCCACATGTGGGACTTTCACAATGGGCTTCTTCTCACTAAGCAGCCAGTGCTGCTACTGAATGTGTGACCAGTCAGAGATTTAGACCAACACTGACCCCTTGATATGACACTGGTTATTAATTTATTGTCTATAAACTCCTAGTTTGACCTGATTATTAATTTATTGTCTATAAACTCCTAGTTTGACCTTTCTTTGACCTGATCTGTGATACTGGCCCTTAATCCCGTGAACATTTCTCCTTTGCCAGCTGGTGCAATGTTAAGCTTTGTCAACAGGGGGCAATGGAAGGACATTGAAAGATTATAGTAAGAGGAAGGGGCTTCTCTCCTTGGTACTGGTGTACTTTTGTTTTCCTGTGATGTAGCTACTAGGAAATTAGTGTGCCAGAGACCTAGCGGCAAACACTCTGTAGTAATATTTTGACCGCCCCACATGCCTTTCCTACCCAACAATCCAAGCCCACATGTTCCAGCAAACTTCTTCCCCACTGATCTTTTGTATATTTTTGGGGTAGCCATACTCTTTCTAATAAGATCTGATTCTCAGGCTGGGGGATGGTGTCTCTTCTAAGTTCTTATTCCTTCCTTGTTCTTTCTCTCTCAGTCTTACATGTACAACACTCTTTCATTCCTGTTAGTAGTTAATAATACCTTACATTAATTTTTTTTGTTTAAATTGTTGCTGTGATTTCTATGTCCTGACTGGATCCTGATTAATACACATACCATCCCCTCAAGGAAACCAACCAGTTACTTTTTGGCTAATTGACTACAACTAGCTGCCTTCCATGGTGGCAGAACAATGATTCATCTTTACTGGGATTCTTACATTTTCTAGGTGAAGGTTGTGTTTCTATTTTGCAGTGTCTTGGACAATAACACCCTCGGAAGGCTGTCAGAGAAAAAATACACAGGACAAGTTTGGCAAGGAAGACTTTATTCAACACTATTACAATAGATGAAAGAGATTGGACTCAAAAGACAGGAGAGTTTTTTAGCACTGTGGTGAGCTGGTGGAAAGTACTAGACATTTTAGTGGGAAAGTGGGTCAACATGATCAGACCTTCTGTGTTTGCTAATTGGTGCTTAGTTTACTGAAGTTAGGTTCCCACCCTCCCACAGAGACTAGGAGATTGGAGCACTATCTTCTTTGATGATTGCATTTCAAAAGGATGACTCCCAGAACCTCAAAGTCCTGGATTGTTAACCTTGCAAGAGCTGGAGAAACTTTACATCTGTTTTCTAATGTAAATTTTCTAAGAAAAGAAAGGTGAGGAGTCTGTGGTCAGGAAAAAAACCTAACTGTCAAAAGTTTACTCAAGTTTTGATCAGGGCTCACAGAATAACTGATTTATTGTCATTGGATCCCATACCATGTCGCCTTGGATCAAAGAGCTCCTTTTACAGAAAAGGAAGTGAGCACGGGATCCTCCAGTCCCCCCATATCCCTCATCACTTAGAAGCTGCTAGACTAATAGAATATTAAAATGGCCTCTTAAATGTATAGCAGAATACCAGCTTGTACTTGATGCCATTCGTTGAGTTCTGTGATGCAAGATGTAGAGTCTAGTTGAAGCCATGGCCATTACATGATTTTATAGGCCTGATAAATAGAATAAATAGATCTTGGAAACAGTGGTTCTTCTCATCACACTTCCAGGGATCCACATACAGAATTTGTATTTCCTGTAACTATAACTTTAAGCTCTGCTGGAGGCGGTCCTGGTTTCCAGGTGGAATTCCAATAAATAGATGACAGAGTAAAAGTTCCACAAAACCTAATTGTTGGACTGCTGCCTAATTATCTGATTCTCCTCCTGCCAGAAGACCAGCAAGCAAAACAAACAAACGAAGTTACTATATTAGCAAGAATAATAGAACTTGATTATCATGAAGAGCTAGGAATTCTACTACCTGACGGGGTTAAGAAGAATTTTGTCTAAACTTTAAATAGTCCTTGGGGAATCTCCTGGTGTTACTGTCATGCGTGTCCGTGTGAAGAGAGTCCACCCAACAGGCTTTGTGTGAGCAACAAGGCTGTTTATTTCACCTGGGTGCAGGCGGGCTGAGTCTGAAAAAGAGTCAGCAAAGGGTAGTGGGATTATCATTAGTTCTTATACATTTGGGATAGGCATACAAAGTACATTCTCAAGGGTGGGGAGAATATTACAAAGTACCTTCTTAAGGGTGGGGGAGAATATATCCTATCAGTTAGGGTGGGGCAGGAACAAATCACAATGGTGGAATGTCATCAGTTAAGGCTATTTTCACTTCTTTTGTGGATCTTCAGTTGCTTCAGGCCATCTGGATGTATACGTGCAGGTCAAAGAGGATATGATGGCTTAGCTTGGACTCAGAGGCCTGACAGTTACCATGTCGAGTGATATCTGTTAATGGGTAATTATAGCAAGCATGGCCTTACGAGGACATACTATTCTTAAGGACATACTTTCTTAAGTTACCATGTTGTGTGATATCTGTTAATGGGTAATTATAGCAAACATGGCCTTATAAGGATGTGCTATCCAGTGGCACAGACTTCTGAATGATTAAATTCTATATTTATCTACTGGACAGGCAACCCATAACAGTGAGAGGGCTGGTTGACAGTGAAGGGAATATAAAATTGGAGAAAGAGGTGGAGAAATACTAAATATAAATTTCAGCTTCAGAATCAATGAAGCAGTGCTGACTATAGTCCCACCTCTTCCACTGTGTTTTTTTCAATGAAACACTGACCGACTGCCACATGAAGAAACAGTGATAGATTAAACTTAATACCAGACAAGGGGGGATCTGGTTAGGGCAAGGGGTAAACTGTAGCAGAAGCTCTTGGTGCCCCGTCCATATCTCTACAGCCCTTATCATTTAAGTGCAAAATAATTAGTAATTACCTTGGAGGGCAGGTACAGATAAAAGGGTATAATGAGGGCTTTTGGTGGGTTGACAATGTTCTCTTTTTAAATCCGGGTATTGGTTGCACAGGGGTGTTCAGTTTGTGAAAATTTAATAAACTTTACACTTATGTGCACGTGTGTGTGTGTGTACAAAATTAAGGAAAGCAGAATGGAGTTAAAATCAGAAATATTGTTCTAGAAGTTATCAGGCATAACCAGGTTTTACATACAGCCAATTTTGTTGTTTAATTAATCAAAATATTTCCTTTAACATTTATGATTTCAACTGAAATACTTTATTACAGCCAGGAAACTGATTTCTATTGTATCATTATTTCTTAGGTAGTTCTGTTGTATTTAAAACTCTAATGTCCATACAATAGCATCGGAATGCTTTTTTTTTTTAAAAAAACTCAGTTGAAATGCATGCCAGGCTTGACAGATTATGATTCAAAATATTAAATGTATCCTTCAAATTAATTTCTGTGATATTACTTTGAAATGCTTTAAAACTGGCTTTTGGCTTTTTAATTTCATTACATAAATCAAAACAGTCAATATTTCTTGGATACTTATATTTTCATTATATCCCCTTTCTTCTTCTTTCTTCTTTTGACTATTTTCTTAATTCAGAATAAAAAAATCTTATCTTTATACCTTAACATCAGATGGTAAACCATTTTATTTAATATTCAGCCTGGTTAGAGATTTGAATGTCTATAATAGGTGGGGAGAGGTGGTAATAGTAGAGATTGGAAGATGCCTTTTTTCAGTTTAATATCAAGGTCATGTTGTTATTATCAAACTTGGTTGCATAAGGCAATCTTTTATGTTCATAAACTCTATTTTGATAAATCGATCCACTCATTCAACATTTATAGAACAAAAACTACTTTATTACAACCAAATAGGTGGATCCTGCTCTCAGAGAACTCATTGTCTAGCTACATTTTAGGATAGTGTGTCCTGAACCCAATTAGGCTGTAGCAAAAGCTTGACAAAGGTAATCTAACAAGCCTTATTTTTCTATTCTCGGTCAATATTCTGTCTCTATACACGGACTAAAGATAAGTATGGAATGAGAGTTCCTACATATAGGTTATATGCTAAAATTTGTGGGATATGCAAAGAGATAAATGAGATGTATTTTCTTTACATCATTCACCAGGGCTTAGAAGACCCTGTGGCACCTGAAAGTGAATGTGCAATTGGATTGGAGTCATGCTGCAACAATTAGCTGCTCAATTGTGTGTTTATTACATATACCAAGATCACTTAAATAACACTACAGGTAAGACTTGAAAATTTAACCTAAACTATATTCTCTCACAACAATTTGTGAACTGACTAGTTAAGGAAGAATAGAAGTGAAAGCTGCTGAGAATTTGAAACAATGATTTCATTCTTCCCTTTCAATCTTCTAGTTAAGTGTTTCTCAATTGCTGGTGAATACCCCAGTGTGAATGCTTCCAGGAGAATTACTTTCTGACTGCCAAACTGAGTCATTATTTTGAATAGCTTTACTTTGCTAAAATGTTTTAATTTACATCTAGAATGTTCCTACTACTGAAGTTGCCCCAAGGCTAGTCAGATGAGGGCTGTAAGAGTTTCAGAATTTAAGTATTTCTCAAAAACATCACAAACCCAAACCTGAGAACTGTAGAAAATATATAATGCCTTTTTAGGCAAAATTCATCCCAAAGAATTTTTACCGGATTGAAACTCACCAGATAATTGTTTCTTTTTCAACAATGAATACAAATAGATGAAATAGCTAAAGAATAATCTTAGGCCAGGTGCAGTGGCTCACGCCTGTAATCCCAGCACTTTGGGAGGCCGAGGTGGGCAGATCACGAGGTCAGGAGATTGAGACCATCCTGGCTAACATGGTGAAACCCCGTCTCTACTAAAAATACAAAAAAATTAGCCAGGCATGTTGGTGGGCGCCTGTAGTCCCAGCTACTCAGGAGGCTGAGGCAAGAGAATGGCGTGAACCCAGGAGGCGGAGCTTGCAGTGAGCCGAGATTGCACCACTGCACTCCAGCCTGGGCAACAGAGCGAGACTCCATCTCAAAAAAAAAAGAATAATCTTAAAATTAAACTCTAAGCTATACAACTCTCATTTCTTCCCCCAATTTAATGTCAAAACACTAAAAAATTTATTGTAGAATTATTGACCCAATTTGTCCTATCAAGATAATTTGTTGACTCTTTAGTAACTAAATTGGCTCAACCATAACAAAAACATATTAGTTTCTCTGTCATTATGAATCCTAAAACCATTGAATTAGCCCACAGAGTCTTATTCAGCATAGACTTGCCTAAAGCCCATATTGATTAACAACTACATAACATGTAAACAATTTTGCCCTGTGGATAGTGAGTTACTCTAAGGAGGACTGTGATATTTTATCAAAAGTTAAGAGTATACAAGAGACTATTTGCAATATATGCCCAGTGGTTCTCAACTGGTACAACTTTACACCTCCTATGCCCTCACTCATGGACATTTGACAATATATGGAGACATTTTAGGTTGTTTCAACTGGTTAGCATCTAGTGGATAGGAGCCAGGAATCTTGCTAAATATCCTACAGTATAAGTACAGTCCCCCACGACAAAGAATTATCTAGTTCAAAAGGCAATAATGCCAAGGTTTAAAAAACTCTGTTATATACCTCTTGTTAAAGATGTTTTATTCGGATTATAAACATACAGGTAATAATTTATATATTTGCTCCTATGCTTTCAATTTTTAGGTGACATTTTTTATTTAAGCAAATGCAGAATATTTAATGAGTTTGAATAAAATTGTTTCTTAAAATAGAGAATATTTATTAAACCACTTACGTTCAAAAAGGCAATTAAAAAACACAAGGTTTAGGCAAATAGAAATGAGTGATATTTATGTCTGAAGCTTTCTTGGAAAAGCGACCAGGCATAAGCTAACTGGAAGGATATTAAGAAGATTAATTTGATATACTTTATAGAATAGTTTCTTAACTCCTCTTGGAAAAGCTGCCCCCATGTAAGGAGATATAAAGGTGATGATCTCCAGCACTATTCTCTAGAAGCAGAGAGTCTATCTTAGGTGAAAGCAAGTGCTTGGCTTCCATTTTCTTCATTTCAACAAATAAGGATCTACTGGAAAAACAATCTAAAGACTTGATAGAATTAAAAGAAAAAAGAAAACAAAAAACAGAAGGGGGATGAAAAGAAGGAAGGGAGAGAGGGAGGGAGGCAAGGAGGGAAAGAAGAGAAAGAAAATTAAAAAAAAAAAAAAAACGGAAAGGAAAGGAAAGGAAAAGAGTGAGAGAAACAAGGAAGACCCAACTGTTAATGTTAAGTCTCTGTTAGTGAGAGACAGGACTAGCTGGATTTCCTAGGCTGACTAAGAATCCCTAAGCCCAGCTGGGAAGGTGATCGCATCCACCTTTAAACATGGGACTTGCAACTGAGCTCACACCTGACCAATCAGAGAGCTCACCAAATGCTAATTAGGCAAAAACAGGAGGTAAAGAAATAACCAAACATCTATTGCCTGAGAACACAGCGGGAGGGATAATGATCAGGACATAAACCCAGGCATTTGAGCCAGCAACAGCAACCCCCTTTGGGTCCCCTCCTTGTATAGGAGCTCTGTTTTCAGCCTGTTTCACTCTATTAAATCTTGCAACTGCACTCTTTTGGTCCGTGTTTGTTACGGCTGGAGCTGAGCTTTTGCTCGCAGTCCACCACTGCTGTTTGCTGCCGCCACAGACACTCCGCTGAGTTCCATCTCTCTGGATCCAGCAGGGTGCCCGCTGTGCTCCCAGTCCAGTGAGGCGCCCATTGCTGCTCCAGATCGGGTTAAAGGCTTGCCATTGTTCCTGCATGGTTAAATGCCTGGGTTCCTCCTAATTGAGCTGAACACTAGTCACTGGGTTCCATGGTTCCCTTCCGTGACCCATGACTTCTAATAGAGTTATAACACTCACCGCATGGCCCAAGATTCCATTCCTTGGAATCCATGAGGCCAAGAACCCCAGGTCTGAGAATACGAGGCTTGCCACCATCTTGGAAGTGGCCCAGCACCATCTTGGGAGCTCTGGGAGCAAGGACCCCCGGTAACATTAGGGACAGTATTTGAGAAATCTGCCTTATGGCTGTGGTTCTGTGTTGTACTCTATACTTGCTTCTCTCTACCTTGTGACTTAAATGAACTAACCTTGAAAGCAGATGAGTCTTGTATAAAAGACTAGAAAATGGATTGGAAGAGAAAGTTGCAAATAAATTCCTAATTGTAAAAAGGCAGTTAGTTACCTTTTTACAATAATCCAAAAATGACTTAATTCCAAGCATTTTGAATTTGGAGAAAGCTCATTTTATAATTTAAGGTAAACAATATAGCTCTATATTTTAAATGTAATTTTAATAGTATTGATAAATCCTATGTAATTATTCCATTAACCTCTGTAAATATTTTGACTTTATCCTGCAACTCAGAAGCTGAATAAAAGCATACCCTCAGGACCTCATTTACTTGCTATACCTGTCTCATTTACAAGCCAATTAATTTACATTTTCAGAATTTCAATTACAAGCCTCCATTAATGCCCCCACATAATCTACAGTAAGAGCTTTCTAAATTCAAATTATTCTGAAACTCTAAAATTCTGTAATTTGATATAAACCAGTAAGTACATGTTAATAAAAGATATGACATGAGCCCAAATAGGTACTATTATATATTTTTATAATCCAAATGGAACAACTTATTAATGTTATCAAAAAACTATACAATTAGTATTCTATATTTGGTTTCTCAAAAAAAAAAAAACATGATACTCAAATGTGTATGTTCTACTTTCTGGATCACTGCCTTGCCCATAGTAAAAGTTCAATGAGCATGTTCTGTTCTAATGGGGCAAATTGCTATCTGTTCTCAAAACCAGACTTGTCTTCTTCCTGGGCACATGGCTGTATTACATGTAGCCACATAATGGAGATCTACTTACTGGAATGTGAGGAAAAGAGAAATGTGCATTTCCAGTCCTGGCCAGTGAAAACCTCCCCAGGCATCCTCCTCCTTGTTTGTTTACCTTTCAGTTGGAAGGAATGGAGAGGAACCCTGGGTAACTAGATCCTTTAATTTCCTCCTGCAGGACAGCTGGCTGACTGTGAGCACCTACTTGGGTCTAATACATTGAGTGAGGAATGAACTCGCTAGAGTGCCAGTCATGAAGAGTGAGGGCTTTTCTGCTTTTATCTGTAAAAGCAGCCAGTATTATCCTAGCACCTTCTAACAATACAGAGAAATCATGAAAATAAGGTTTTTGGGAAATATATGTGTGTATGCTCACACATACATATATGTACATGCACATATAATGAAACACACTCATATGCATATACATATGTTTTGATAACTTTCTTCAACAGATATCCCCTTTTTTTTTTTGAGACAGACTCTCACTCCCTCGCCCAGGCTGGAGGGCAGTGGCACAATCTCGGCTCACTGCAAGCTCCGCCTCCCGGGTTCACGCCATTCTCCTGCCTCAGCCTCCTGAGTAGCTGGGACTACAGGCGCCCGCCTGGCTAATTTTTTTTTGTATTTTTAGTAGAGGCGGGGTTTCACTGTATTAGCCAGGATGGTCTCAATCTCCTGATCCTGTGATCCGCCTGCCTTGGCCTCCCAAAGCGCTGGGATTATTGGCATGAGCCACCGCGCCTGGCCAACAGATATTCTTTTTATGGAATTTTTTATTACTCACTGTGAGAAGTTTAACAAATCTAAAATCAACGAACTAAGGCTTAAAATCCTTTTCCACCTTTTTCTCCTTTCCATCATGAGTTCTCAAAAACTCTTGTTCACATAAATCTTGGACTGACATAAGAAGCAAAGATTCCTATTAAATCATTACACTGTTTAGTTCTTTCCGCTCTGATTTTCCTTCATTCCTAATGACTCAAATTCTAGCAATTCTACTTGGTTTCACGTTTTATTTCGACTTTATCATTGCAGTCCTTGACTTTTCTGCCATTAGTATTCAAGAATCATAAAGCTTTTACCACAAAAGTAAAGTACTAAGCATTTGACTTGTTCTAAATATTACATAAACCTGAACTACATTCATTTTGAATGTTCTCTTTTGATTAGATTAATAGGCAATATTTCAGAGACTATAACCTGATATTCACTTTTATAGAGCCTTTTTTTTTTTTTTTTTACATTTCAAGCAACTGAACTGAATACAATGATTGTGTCTTTCTTTTATTGTCTCAGAACTGTTAACCCAAGTAGTGTGTATAAAAATATAGGTAAGAATTTAAAAATTGTATGCATCTGGTGACATTTCTCTTCATGATGTGAACATTGCTGCATGTTCTTTTCCACTATGATAGCTTTTACAAGGTACACCATGTCATTGGCCTTTTCTTTCAGTGAGAAGCTTGCCTTGTTCACAAAAGGCTGACAGCTCCACTCCAACTAGTGAGATTTTGAAGGAGCTTGTGACAGCGTGGCTAAGCCAGGCTTCACAATGGGTCGTCTTTGCAGTGTTAACATGAAAAGTCAGAGAGTGAAAGGAAGATTGAATAGAGTCCCAGATAAAAGGAAAATAAAGACCTAAGGACTTGTCACATAACACTTATTTTCTAAGTAAAAGTAACTAAGATATAATAAAGAATAATAGCTTTGAAGTCAGAAAGACCTAGATTCACATATTTTACCCTCTCTCAGTTTCAGTATCTTCACCTTTAAAGCGGGGGGGGGGGGGGGGAATATCAGCATAATAGAGCTATTAGGAAGATAAAATGAAAAAATATGTGTAAACAGTTCAATTCTGCATCTGTCTCCCAGAAGGACTAACATTCATAGAACCTTCTTATGTGCCAAGCACTGCTCTAGACACATAGGCAAAATCCCTGACCTATAGGACATTCATTCTAGTGGGAGAAATCGAGATCAATTCAAAAGACAAATAATTAAAATGTGTAGTATAATAGATGATGAGAGTGGGAAGGGGAGAAAAAATGCAAGGAAGAGGGACAGGAAGGATCATATGTAGAATAATAGATAGGATGGCTCAAAGAATCAGCACAATTTCATGAAAAGGTGACATTCCAGTAAAGTGAATGAGTGAGCCAGGTAGACTCTTGAGGACAAGCATTCTAAAGATAAGAAAAAGCAAATGTGTAAAAACTAAGGCAGACGCAAATGGCTCATCCCTGGAACAATGAGGAAGCACTAGCTCATGCACAGTGAGGGAAGGTAAAATTAGTATAAAATGAATGTCGTAAATATCATATATGATCCTGTAGGTCTTCCTCCGTGGTGATTTTTATTCTGATGGAGAAGTCATGCCTGAAGTGTATTGAGCAGAAGAGTGACAAGATCTGACTAACCTGCTAAGATTACTCTGCTAAGATTACTAAGATTACTCTGTTTTGAGAATACTTGGAGCGGAGATAAGTAGCGAAGCTAATATATCAGCTTATAAGCTTTTTACTAATCCAGGTAAGAGATGAAGGTAGCTTGACCTGCAGTGGTGGCAGTACAGATGAGAAGAAGTGGTTAAATTTTGTATATAACTTGAAGACAAAGTGGGCAAGGTGATCTGAGTGATTGGGCTGGGGGTGTGAGAGGCAGAAAGGGGTCAATGATGACTCCAAGGTTTTATAGGAACAGTTGGAAAAATATTATGTTCTTTTTGTCTTTTTCTCCTTTTCCTTTTTCTTTCTTATAGTTTGAGGCTTATCGTTTGACAACAACAAATGATCAGTTTATCTCCTAGAAAGTAGATTGTCAACAATTTATAAATGAAGAGTCTGCTAGTCAGTGATAAACAAAGGACTCTGTGTGAGAACTGAAGGGAAGACCCTTAATCATGTTCTAAGGCCAGTATTTAAGAAATATTCATAAATATCTTTTAAAAAATTTTCCAGGAGTCAAATGATACCATGTTAATGAAAGGAATTCCTTCTTTGCTCAAAAATCCATTTGACAATACTTCTGTCTATATTCAGGCTCCATTTTTTGTAGGTTAAATTGTAACATCATTTGTTGACATGCTCATTCTCCAAACACCATTCTTAGTACTCTATTAGGTGTATTAGATTGCCCAGGCTCTCCAGCACACAGGCAGACCACTGTGGGACTTCTTAGCCTCCAGAACTGGTATAAGCCAGTTTCCCTAATTCATCTTCTCTCAAATATCTATCCATCTCTCTGTATATATCCTGTTTCTGTCTTTCTGAGGAACCCTAATGCTTGTTCCTTGTGTATTAATATGTATTAGTATGTATTATGACTAATACATGCTCCAGGTTTAGTATGTTTTTTATTTAAAAAAATTCATAAGACTGAAGTCTGCATTATTGATTTGCCATCTTTCTTCTTTTTAAAAATAGGCCTTTAAAATCTCCCTCTGAGCACTGCTTCAGATGCATTCTTTAAATTTTTGTATAGTTTGTTTTCATTTTCATTTATCATTTCATTGAAAACAAAAACAAAACACATCATATAGTATAACCATTCCAACTCTCTTTTGGGCCTTTTATGAATGGTACATCTTTTTCAATCCTTTTATTTCAACTTATGTGTGTCTTGGAAAGTAAATTTTGTTTCATTTATCCAACCTCTAGTTGGATCATATGTTTTTTAAACTAATCTTCCAATCTCTGCCTTTTGATTGAAATGTTTAGTTCATTCATTGTAAGTCTCATTACTGGTTAGGTAGGATTTATTTATGCCAAATTGGTACTTGTATATTTTATTTCTTTTTTTCTGTTTTCTTCCATTACTTCTTTCTTTTGTTTTAAATAGGCATATTCTAGTATATCATTTTTATTTCCGTGTTGTTTTCTTTACTTCCTATTTTTGGATTATTTCATAGTGATTGCCCTGGGAATTACATTTGCAACTTAAAACAATCTACTTCATATTAACATCAACTTAGTTTCAATAGTATACAATTTTTTCCTCATTAACTCTATAACTTTCTTCCTTCCATGTGTTATTATAATACAAATTATATCTTTATACATTATAAACCCATCACTAAATAAAATCTAAATAAGTACTTATTTATAGTAAAGTGAATTTCAGGGGATGTTTTGACCTCCAAAGCCATGGGGAATGTAATGAACTCTGTGAAACTAATTTGGTCTACTATGTCCCAAAGAAGACAACGGATTTTTAGTTTGACTCAAAGTACATTAAAAATCACTACATAACCTAAAAGTTATCATCAAGGTCCAGAAAATTCCATGGGACATTAGGAAAAGGGAATGTTAAATTGAAACCATGCAAGAAAATTTCCACCATTTGACCCACTCATAAGTGGGCAATTCTTTCTCTGAAACAAAACAGACTTGTAATAAACCCCATAAGCCATCCATACAATAAATGTTTACTATGTGTGTACTTACTGGCTACTGGGAAGTAAGAATGCAGTTTCTCTTCTCAAAGAAGTCACAAGCAAGCGTAGAAAATGTTGAGAAAAAAAATCAAGTTCTTAAGTATAACAAGTGTAGGTGATGTGAAAAGGATAGCACAGGACACAATGTGTACAAAGAATAGTCCCCTAACTCCCTGAGCTCGGTGAGGGCAGGCAGGGATCACTGCTAATAAGAAGTAACACAGAAGCCAAATCTTTAAGGATAAACAGGAAAAGGAGAAAAGCAGAAAAATGCATTATTGTCATAAAGCAGTCCTATGTTCAAGGAGTCATGAGATAAAATGAAGTGCTTGGGGGGAACTTTGAGAAGCTTAGTTTGGATGAACAGAGGAGAACTGGGACTTCTTAAAGAGCGGTAACACTGGAAATGTGTGGAAGAGTTCAAACCACACAATATCCAAGGACAATCCACTATCTGACATACTCAACTTTATAACTGTGTTTTTCTCTCACAATCCACAAGTGGAAATACAAACAATAAAAACAAGGTTGAAACTGAATAATAATAGAACATTTTAAAGCACAGTCTTTTTACTTTGTTTCTTAATTTAGTTCATGATTTTATTCTGGAGTATTGCATTTTCCTTTTGCCTACATTTAAGCAAACAAATGTAACAAGGCTCCAGTAAGTATTAGTGAAATTTATGTAAATTAGTGATCAAAGCCCAATGAAATACAGAAAGTTGAGGCTCAAGGGACTAAAATGGGGGACAGTAAAGTCACATCGAAGCTATTTTGTTTGAGTCTGTGAAAGACAAACTCAACAGAGACTCTCACTTCATAGCCCCTCTGCTCTTCCAATGTTACACTCCATATTATACATTACATGAATTTTTTGTAGCATTTTGCAGTTTCTGTATCCAATAGGTACAGAATTTCATAAATAGTTGAAGTCCACTCAAATATTACTACTTGTGAATGCATTTTTAACTATTTCCATTTTAGAAATGGACAAATATGCCTCCTGGTGGCAAACCGCAGGTACATTTCAATTGTAGCTTCCACTTTACAGACATGACAAGGGTAAAGCCAATTTCAAAATTGTCCCTGAAGCATCAACTCTGCAATAACTTTCCCATAATAATGTGAACAGAAGGTTAGAACTCAAGGAAGATGCTACACTTGACATGAGGAAAATCAGACGCCACAACCATGAAGCTATGATCATTTTTGCAAACCAACTAGAGAAACATTATAAAGCATCTACCAATAAAAAGCCTGAAAATTGGCTGGGCGTGGTGGCTCATGCCTGTAATCCCAGCACTTTGGGAGGCTGAGGCGGGCAGATGACGAGGTCAGAAGATTGAGACCATCCTGGCTAACACGGTGAAACCCCGTCTCTACTAAAAAAAAAATTATATATATATATATACATATATATACATATATATATATATATACACATATATATACACATATATATGTATATATATACACATATATATATACATATATATATATATATATATGTGTATATATATACACATATATATATATGCCGGGCATGGCGGCGTGCACCTGTAGTCCCAGCTACTTGGGAGGCTGAGGCAGGAGAATGGTGTGAACCCGGGAGGTGGAGCTTGTAGTGAGCCAAGATCATGCCACTGCACTCCAGCCTGGGTGACAGAGCAAGACTCCATCTCAAAAAAAAAAGCACGAAAATTGTTAGGATTCCTAAGAAGGCTTTGGAGATATTCAGTAGTTACTTACAAAATTTGGGATAGAGTGCCTTTGTTTTAAGATCCTTGTTTTTCTTTTAAGAGACTCAAAATTTGCACTATAAAGTGGATTCTTCTAAATCTGCACAATAATTTGAGAAATACAACATTCTTGGTATGATTAAAAAGTGACAGAGTAAGGAAATCGCTTTACTTGGCTAATAAAACTGGAATATAAAGAATAAGCTCCTACAATTATTCCTCCATTATATGTTCTTAAATTATGGTTTTTTGAAATCTGCTTCCTATTTCTGTCTTTAATTCATGTAGTTGATCCCATTATACTCAAAATTGCAATATAAACACAAGATACATGAAGGGACATCTCTGAACCTGGTCACACCAAAGGATGAAGAGTTTGTAAATGTATTTTCTTAGCAAGAAGTTAGATAATGTCTATTGCAAGATTATAGTCTTTCTGAAATGAAACTTAAATGACTGTCAGAATGTATTTTGGAAATATGCTTGTACTAGTCCCTTCTCACACTGCTATGAAGAAATATCCGAGACTGGGTAATTTATACAGAAAAGACGTTTAATTGACTCGCAGTTCCACATGGCTAGGAAGCCTCAGGAAATCTACAGTCATGGCAAAGGCACCTCTCCAGAGGGCGTCAGGAGAGAGAATGAGTAACAGCAGCAGAAATGACAGACGCTTATAAAAACCATCATATGTTGTGAGAACTCACTATCACGAGAACAGCATGAGGGAAACTGTTCCCATGATTCAGTTACCTCCACCTGGTCCCGCCCTTGACACGTGGGGATTATGGGAACTATGATTCAAGATGAGATTTGGTTGAGGTCACAGCCAAACCATATCAGTGCTCAATGCCTCTACTTTAGATAACAATTAGAATAAGTTAATCCGTTCAATATACTCCAATCCAACTCCTGCCATAGCTCTGGAAAGATCTAAACATAATGAAGAATACATTTTAACGAATATGGGTAATTCTCCTTATTAGTCTTTAAATGAATATATGTTGTCAGCTGGATTCAGTGGCTGTTTGCTGTTTGTGAAAGCCAGAGATTAATAATTGCCTGCTTGAAAGAATAGATTTATTCTCTGGCCTTACTGGCAGAATAAAAATATTAAAGGCTGAATGTTGAATTCATTGCTAACGATTAATTCCCCTGGATAATATGTGTGTTGTGGGCATGTTGTGAGTGCAAATGGTCAGCATTCGTATTAGTCTGAAATATCAGCTGTGTAAGTGATGTTAGCATGTAGCTCAAAATATCCCCAATGTATACAAGGGATGGAGTAGAAGACAGAAGTGCATGATGGAGACAGGAACAACCCTCTAATTTAGCCACTTCTGCTATTATGTATAAGGAAAGTAAATGGTTTTAGATGGATTCTATTTAATCCCATAGCTGTCAAAATTATTACTTGTCAGTTCTATACACACTACCTAACACTTGAAATATGATGATTTTTATAGAAAAACAATAACACAGGATTTAATATGAAAATTATATGACCAAAACAATCAAGATTTAATAAAAACTTAAGAAGGCTGGTTTGTAGCAGCATGTGTTAAATCATTTTGGAGTCATATGACTCTCTGAAACACACACAGTTAATTTATTATGAACAAAGCTGATGAAAGAATCACTATAGGCCTTCCATACAATCTCCTGTACTCTGTTAGTAATATAGTTTTAAGGTGCTGCTATACTAGAGAACAGGAATAGACCAGAACATGTATAGCTGTCTGTATTCTCTCTCTGTTTTTAAAATCTCCAGTGAAGGAATTACTGTTTAGAACAAAATTTCGCAAACTATGGCTCAAGGACCAAAGCCGTCCCACTGGCTGTTTTTGGAAATAGCTTTTCTGAGCACAGCCACACTAATTCATTTTATGTTTCATCTATAACTGCTTTTGCACTACAAATGTTGAGCTGAGTAGTTGCAGCAGAGACTGCATGGCCCAAAAAGCCTAATATATTTATTATCTGGCCTATTTTGGAAAATGTTTGTTGGCCCTAGTCTAGAACTTGTAGATAACATTGGATTTTACCTACCCACCATCACTGCATCCACTGATAGTAATCAAGACCCAAGGAAGTTGAGGCCATAAACTTCAGTGAAGCATCTCTAAACTAGAAACTTCTGTGAGAGTCTCTCTAAGATAAAAACATTTCCTCTCCACATTATTGATTGCCTACCATGGTTCTCACATCAAATAATGTACCAGAATTAGAAGAGACAAGCATAGACTTGTATCATAGACTTATATGCTTGTAAAGAAGAGGTATATTCAGCACATAATTACATAAATATTTACCTATTTTTAAAGTGGCATTTTGAAATGATTCAGAGCACAATAAGAGTTATAACCTTGTCTGGGTTGGGTTAAGAGGTAGTGACAGGAATGAAAATGATGCCTGAAGAATGAGTAGCCCAGAGTGGGAGTATGTCAAACAGAGGTCAGCATATGCAAGGACCTGAGTTAGGGAGAAGTTTGATAACTTCCAAGAAGAAAAGCCATATGCTACACAGTCAAACCAAGAAGAAAAAGATGTATTAAAATAATGCCTATAGAGATCTAAAATATTATCTCTAGAAATGTACCCACATCGTGAGATCCCCAGAGTTTTTAGCCTCTAAGAAAGTTTTACTGTAAAATCTCACTATGACTCTTTTCTTTCTTTCTTTCTCTCTCTCTCTTTCTTTCTCTCTTTTTCTTTCTTTCTTTTTTTCTTTGACAGGGTCTCACTCTCACTCTGTTGCCCAAGCTCAAGTGCAGTGGCACCATCAGGGCTCACTGCAGCCTTGGCCTTCCTGGGCTCAGGTGATCCTTCTGCCTCAGCCTCCCAAGTAGAGTAGCTGGGACTTGGGACTACAGGCATGCACAACCACACCCAGACAATTTTTGTATTTTTTTTTTTGGGTAGAGATTGGGGTCTTGCCATGTTACCCAGGCTGGTCTTGAACTCCTGTGGTCAAAAAATCTGCCCACCTCAGCCTCCCAAAGTGCTGGGATTACAGGCATGAGCCACCACTCCCGGCCACTATGCATTCAGAAAGAATGAGAAATCGTGAAGTCAGGACCACTCACCTCTGATACCAACCTTGACAATGTCTCTAACATAATTTATATAGCGGTGTTGAAGTAAAGGGAATGGGCTTTGAGTGTCTCCTGGTAACTTTGACCCACACGCTCTTGCAGTTGATGCTTGGCAGAGATCTCTCTCTTTGCTGATTTAAAGTTAACAGAAGATCTTTGGGGACTGTGGAGAGGGAACTGGGCCTAATATACCCCACCGGACTGCTTGGTGAAAACTGGAGACTAATCTTACAAAAAAGAATCTTCCTGCCTAGTCCAGTTTCCAACCTCTAAGAAAAGTTGCAGAAATAAAAATATTCGCCATTGTACCTTGAACCAGTTGTCATTTTAGCACCCAACAGTTTTCCCCTTTCTACCTTCCACAGATTAGTTATGTGAAAAAGCTTGCTGAAATACTTCAAAGGATGAGTTCATGAATCCAATCCCAGAAACCTGTGAGGAACAAAGAAATAATAACTGTAGTAGTAATTCAAGCAACATGTCTTTAATCTTATCTGAACTGTCAGGTTAGGCAAGCTTATTTGCTGTACTTGGAAAGAGAGCTTTCAAAAGTGATTGCCTTCTTCAGGTATAATTCTCTCTTCACATTTGTTTAAAAGATTATGTTAAGTGAAATAAAACACGTACAGAAAGACAATACCACATAATCGCCATTAGATTCCTCACTTGCATGTGGAATCTAAAAAAGTTGATCTCATGGAGGTAGGGAGTAGAATGTTGGTTAACAGGGTCTGAGGCAGTGGTGATGGAAGGGGTAAGAAAGATGGTCAAAAGACACAACATTTTGGTTAGCCAAAAGGAATAAATTCAAAAGATGTATTCTACAACAGAGTGACTACAGTTAATAACAATATACTATATTCCTGAAAAGTGCTAAGATATTAGTAAGTGTTCTCACCACAAAAATGACAACTGTGATGTATTGGCTTTGTTTGGCCATTCTGCAAGGTATGTATGTTTCAGAATGTCATGTTTTATATGACAAATATATATAATTGTATCAATCTCTTTAAAAAAACATATTTAATTTAAAAATACAGACATACCCTAATTCAGATAGATTTTATTTTCACATTGAATTCTCACAATTTTGGACTTTAATTACAGCTACTTTGAAAGAACTTGTCTATGTTATAACTGCATCATACCAATCTGGTTTAACTGTCATGTAGCAAGGTTGAAAGTTGTTTTTTGGTTGCCAGGGACCTCCAAGTTGAAGATCACATAAGCTAAGCATGCCCAGATGAACCATGTGCAGAATCTAAGTGCTAGGACTGAGAAGCAGAGACTGAATTAAGAAACAGTACAAGGCAAGAAGATCAGGATCCAGTCAGATCATGCATTCTGGCATCACCTCATTGCAAGATCCAATCAGATCATACCTCATTACCCTATCCTCATAAACCCAACACATCCCCCAGCTTGGGTAGATGGACTTGAGCATTTCCTAGTCTCCTTTTCAGCTGCCTCACAATAAACCTTCCTCACTGCAAAATTCCAGTCTTTGTCTTTCTGTTGTTTGGGCAAATGGACCCAGTTTAGTTTGGTTACAATGTCATCTGATTTTATTCAACTATCTTCCATAATTCCTTTCATTATTTCCTTTGTCTTCCTTTTCCTCTTTGTCCCCATTTTCCCAAGTAACACTCTGTATTCTAGGAGTTACCATAGAAATATGTGAAAAGATGATATCTATTTTTTATCTTGTTGTACATTTGAGAAAGGACTGCTGAGTTCTGTTGGCTTCTCTTACAAGTTCTAAGAGAAAGTGGTCAGACCTAGACTATGGAATGCTCTAGGTACATAAAAGGCAGCACTAGGAAATTCCAAATGCATGCCTTCCAGGGGTTCCTGAGACCCACTGGCAGCTGTGTGGAAAAAATAGTGTTGTATGGCAGTGTTAAAATATATATATATGGAAGTGGAGATCATGGCGGATGGGAGGCAGGACTAGATTGCATCTCCTGACAGAGCAGTGAATGGGGTCTCACGTTGTGAATTTTAGCTCCAGATTGACTGCAAGAACAAACCAACAACCCCAAGAGGACCCACAGACCCTCTGAAGGAAGCGGATTGCTCCTGCAGGACCCTGGAGACCCCCCCAAAAAATGTGAGTGCCCCAACTGCAGAAGTGGGAAAGGGAGACCCTCCTCTCCCAAACACACACACCCACTGGAGAAGCTGAAAGTCTGTTTGCAGGCAAAATTTCTGACTTTGCCTGGAGCTGAGTCAATTTGGAGAGCTCAGTGAAATACAGGGGTAGAGGAAGCAGCAGAAAGGCCCTGGGAGCTCCCTGGGTCCCCTCGCAGGCCATTCCTGCCTAGCACCACAGGAATCCAATGGGAGAGGAGCAGGGGGTAAAACTACAAGAGAGAAGGAAATCTCTAGCAGAACTTTGTAACAATTTGAATGGGATTATAAGCCTCCTGGACAGAACCTGGGGGAGGGCGAAAATCAGTGTGCAGACTCCACAGATGGGGGAAGAAACAAAACCGTTTTCTTTCGCAGCTGGGAGGTGGAGAGCCTGGGACAGGCTTTCAAGTCCATATCGCTCTCCACCTGGAAACAGTCTGGGGGCCACTGGGAGTGGGGGGCATGGTGGAAGTGAGATCGGTCCTTCAGTTTGCATGGGAGCTGGGTGAGGCCTGTGAATGCCAGCTTTTCCCTACTTCCCTGACAACCTGCATGACTCAGCAGAGGCAGCCATAATTCTAGGTACAAACTCCAATGATCTGGGAATCTTACTCCCACCCCCCATAGCAGCCGTACCAAGACCCGCCCAAGGAGAGTCTGAGCTCAGACACGCCTAGACCCACTCCCACCTGATGGACCTTCCCTACCCACCCTAGTAGCAGAAGACAAAATGCACATAATCTTGGGAGTTTTAGAGCCCCACCCACCACTGGTTCCTCCCCATACTACCATGGCTGATGCTCTCTGGAAAGTGCCACCTCCTGGCACGAGGCCAACCAGCACAAAAATAGAGCATTAAACCACCAAAGCTATGAACCCCCACAGAGTCCATTGCATGCCCCCCGCCCCCTGCCGGCCACACCACCTCCACCAAAACAGGTGCTAGTATCCATGGCTAAGAGACCCATAGACTGTTCAAATCACATGACACTGTGCAGACAACCCCTAGTACCAGACTGGAGCCAGGTAGACTCGCTGGGTGGGTAGACCTGGAAGAGAGACAACAGTCACTGCAGTTTGGCTCACAGGAAGTCACATCCATAGGAAAAGGAGGAGAACACTACATCAAGGGAACACCTGTGGGACAAAAGAACCTGAACAACAGCCTTCAGCCCTAGACCTTCCCTATGACAGAGCCTACCCAAATGAGAAGGAACCAGAAAACCAACCCTGGTAATATAACAAAACAAGGCTCTTCAACACCCCCAAAACATCATACTAGTTCACCAGCAATGGATCCACACCAAGAGGAAATCCCTGATTTACCCGAAAAAGAATTCAGGAGTTTAGTTATTAAACTAATCAGGAAGGGACCAGAGAAAGGCAAAACCCAATGCACGGAAATGCAAAATATGTTACAAGAACTGAAGGGGGAAATACTCAATAAACTAGATGGCTTAAAAACAAACAAATTCGGGAAACTTCACACACAGTTTTAGAAATGCAAAATGCTCTGGAAAGTCTCAGCGATAGAACTGAACAAGTAGAAGAAAGAATTTCAGAGTTCGAAGACAAGGTCTTTGAATTAACCCAATCCAACTAAGACAAAGAAAAAACGAACAAGAAAGTATGAACAAAGCCTCCAAGAAGTCTGGGATTATGTTAAACAACCAAAGCAAAGAATAATCAGTGTTCCTGAGGAAGAAGAGAATTCCAAAAGCTTGGAAAACATATATGGGGGAACAATCAAGGAAAACTTCCCCAGCCTTGCTAGAGACATAGACATCCAAATACAAGAAGCACAAAGAACACCTGGGAAATTCATCACAAAAAGATGAATTGGGACATTGTCATCAGGTTAGGGACAATAGGGACATTGTCATCAGGAAAGAATCTTAAGAGCTGTGAGACAGAATCAGCAGGTAACATATAAAAGAAAACCTTTCAGATTAACAGTAGATTTCCCAGCAGAAATCCTACAAGCTAGAAGGGATTGGGGCCCTATCTTCAGCCTCCTCAAACAAAACAATTATCAGCCAAGAATTTTGTATCTAGTGCACCTAAGCATCATATATGAAGGAAAGATACAGTCTTTTTCCAACAAACAAATGCTAACAAAATTTGCCATTACCAAGTCACCACTACAAGAACTACTAAAAGGAGCTTTAAATCTTGAAACAAATCCTGGAAACACATCAAAATAGATCCTCTTTAAAGCATAAATTACACAGGACCTGTAAGACAAAAATACAAGTTAAAAGCAAAAACAAAAAACAAAAAAACCAAAGTACACAGGCAACGAAGAGCACTATGAATTCAAAGATACCTCATATTTCAATACTAACATTGAATGTAAATGGCCTAAATGGTCTAATTAAAAGATACAGAACAGCAGAATGAGTAAGAACTCACCACCAAAATACTGCTGCCTGCAGGAGACATATGTAGCACATAAGGACTCACATAAACTTAAAGTAAAGGGGTGGAAAAAGGCATTTCATGCAAATGGACACCAAATGGGAGCAGAGGTAGCTACTCTTATATCAGTCAAAACAAGCTTTAAAGCAACAGAAGTTAAAAGAGACGAAGAGGGACATTATATAATGGTAAAAGACCTTTTCCAACAGGAAAATATCACAATCCTAAACATATATTCACCTAACACTGGAGTTCCCAAATTTATAAAACAATTACTAATAGACCTAAGAAATAACATAGACAGTAACACAGTAATAGTGGGGGACTTCAATACTCCACTCACAGCCCTAGACAGGTCATCAAGACAGAAAGTCAACAAAGAAACAATGGATTTAAACTATACCTTGGAATGAATGGACTTAACAGATAAATATAGAACATTTTATCCAAAAACTGCAGAATACAGAATCTATTCAACAGCACATGAAACTTTCTCCAAGATAGATCATATGACAGGCCATAAATCGAGCCTCAATAAATTTAAGATAATTGAAATTATATCAAGCACTCTCTCAGACCACAGTGGAATAAAACTGGAAAGAAACTGCAAAGGGAACATTTAAAACCATGCAAAATATAGAAATTAGGTAACCTGCTCCTAAATGAACATTGGGTCAAACATAAAATCAAGATGAAAATTAAAACATTCTTTGAACTGAATGACAATAATGACACAACCTATCAAAACCTCTGGGATGCAGCAAAGGTGGTGCTAACAGGAAAGTTCATAGCCCTAAATGCCTGCATCAAAAAGACTGTAAAAGCACAAACTGACATTCTAAGGTCACATCTCAAGGAACTAGAGAAACAAGAACAAACCAACCCAAACCTAGCAGAAGAAAGGAAGTAACCAAGACCAGAGGAAAACTAAATGAAATTGAAACAAAAACAAATGCAAAAGATAAATGAAACAAAAAGCTGGTTCTTTGAAAAGATAAATAAAATTGATAGAGCATTGGCAAGATTAACCAAGAAAAGAAGAGAGAAAATCCAAATAACCTCACTAAGAAACAAAACAGGAGCTATTACAAGTGAAACGACTGAAATACAAAAGATCATTCAAGACTAATATGGACACCTTTATACACATAAACTGGAAAACCTAGAAGAGATGGATAAATTATTGGAAAAATATAACCATCCTGGCTTATATCAGGAAGAACTGGATAACCTCAAAAGACCATTAACAAGCAGCAAGATTGAAACAGTAATTTAAAAATTACCAACAAAAAAATACCAGGACTAGACTGAATTACAGCACAAGTCTACCACACATTCAAAGAAAAATTGCTACCAATCCTTTTGACACTATTCCACAAGATAGAGAAAAAAGGAATTAATTCTATGAGGCCAGCATCACCCTAATATCAAAACCAGGAAAGTACATAATCAAAAAAGAAAACTACAAACCAATATCCTTGATGAACATAGATGCTAAAATCCTTAACAAAATACTAGCTAACAGAATCCAACAACATATCAAAAAGATAATCCACCATGAACTAGTAGGTTTTATACCAGGGATGCAGGGATGGTTTAACATATGCAAGTCAATATATACCACATAAACAGAACTAAAATCAAAAATCACTTGATCATTTTAGTAGGTGCAGAAAAAGCATTCAACAAATTCCAGCATCTCTTTATGATTAAAACTCTCAGCAAAATTGAAATACAAGGGACATACCTTAATGTAATTAAAAGCCATCTATGACATACCCATGGCTAACATAATACTGAATGGGGAAAAGTTGAAAACATCCCCTTTGGGAACTGGGACAAGACAAGGATGCCTACTCTCACCACTCCTCTTCAACATAGAACTGGAAGTCCTAACCAGAGCATTCAGATGAGAAAGAAATGAAGGGCATCCAAATCAGTAAAGAGGAAGTCAAACTGTCACTATTTGCTGATGATAAGATTTTTTACCTTGAAAACCCTAAGGACTCCTCCAGAAAGCTCCTAGAACTATAAAAGAATTCAGCAAAGTTTCCATATACAAGATTAATGTACACAAATCAGTAGCTCTTCTATACACCAACAGTGACCAAGCAATCAAGAACTCCACCTCTTTTATGATAGCTGCAAAAATAAAAAATAAAATAAAATAAAAAATTTAGGAATATACCTAACCAAGGAGTCAAAAGACCTTTATAAGGAAAACTACACAACACTGCTGAAAGAAATCATAGACGACATGAACAAATGGAAACACATCTCATGCTCGTGGATGGGTAGAATCAATATTGTGAAAATGACCATACTGCCAAAAGCAATCTACAAATTCAGTGCAATCTCCATCAAAATAACACCATCATTCTTCACAGAATTAGAAAGAAAATAATCTTGAAATTCATATTGAACCAAAAAAGAGCCCACACAGTCCAAACAAGCCTAAGCAAAAAGAACAAATCTGGAGGCATCACAGTACCTGATTTCAAACTATACTATAAGGCCATAGTCACCAAAACAGCATGATACTGGTACAAAAATAGGCACATAGACCAATGAAACAGAATGGAGAACCCAGAAATAAACCCAAATACTTATAGCCAAATGATCTTCAACAAAGCAAACAAAAACATAAAGTGGGGAAAGGACACCCTTTTCAACAAATGGTACTGAGATAATTGGCTAGCCACTTGTAGGAGAATGAAACCAGATCCTCATCTCTCACCTTATACACAAATCAGCTCAAGATGGACTTAGGACTTAAGACCTGAAACTACAAAAATTCTAAAAGACAACATTAGAAAAACCCTTCTAGACATTAGCTTAGGCAAAGACTTCATGACTAAGAACCCAAAGGCAAATGAAATAAAAACAAAGATAAATAGCTGGGGCCTAATTAACTAAAGAGATTTTTCATGGCCAAAGGAACAGTCAGCAGAGTAAACAGACAACCCTCAGAGTGGGAGGAAATCTTCACAATCTGTACTCCTGACAAAGGACTAATATCCAGAATCTACAACAAACTCAAATCAGCAAGAAAAAAAAAACAATCCCATCAAAAAGCAGGCTAAGGACATGTATAGACAATTCTCAAAAGAAGATATACAAATGGCCAACAAACATATGAAAAAATGCTCAACATCACTAATGATCAGAGAAATGCAAATCAAAACCACAGTGCAGTACCACTTCACTCCTGCAAGAATGGCCATAATCAAAAAATCAGAAAAACAGTAGAGGTTGGCATGGATGTGGTGAACAGAGAACACTTCTACACTGCTGGTGGGAATGTAAACTAGTACAGACAATGTGGAAAACAGTGTGGATTTCTTAAAGAACTAAAAGTATAACTACAATTTGATCCAGCAATCCCACTACTGGGTATCTAACCAAAGGAAAAAATGTCATTTGAAAAAGATATTTGCACATATATGTTTATAGTAGCACAATCCACAATTGCAAAATCATGGATCCAACCCAAGTGCCCATCAATCAACGAGTGGATAAAGAAACTGTGGCATATATATAATGGAATATTATGCGGCCATAAAAAGGAATGAATTAATAGCATTTGCAATGACTTGGATGAGATTGGAGACTATTATTCTAAGTGAAGTAACTCAGGAATGGAAAACCAAATATCATATGTTCTCATTGATATGTGGGAGCTAAGCTATGAGGATGCAAATGAATGATGCAATGGACTTTGGGGACTTGGGGGGAAGAATGGAAGGAAGGCAAAGGATAGAAGACTACAAATATGGTGCAGTGTATACTGCTCGGGTGATGGGTGCACCAAAATCTCACAAATCACCACTAAAGAACTTACTCATGTACCCAAATACCACCTGTACCCCAATAACTTATGGACAAATAAAAAAAATACACATACACACACACACTATATTTGTGACACATTAAAAATGGTAAGACTATTCAATGGGGGGCCTACTACAGTGGAGTTTTTTAGCTGTGAGGAGAGATTGGGCTTAACTTTGCATATAAAGAGGAAAAGTAGAAGTATATAGCCAAGGAGAAATGGTGGAGAGGGTGAGGGTCAGTGGATGGAAAATTACTAGCAGGAAACATCCAAGCTAGGGGAATACTTGCTAGACCTACTCAGAACGAATCTTGCTGAAGCAAGGCTAATGTTAAGAGATATTGAGGGTGGGGAATGAGGAATTTTATTAGATAGCGAGGCTAGGGGATTTACACTAAAGTGACCCAGCAAGAGTCTTGCTAAAACTGGACTAAACAGGCCAAGGACAGAGCTCGAAGTAGGCCCTCCTCAAAAAGGGATTTCAGAGGAGCTTGTCTCAAGTTTGGTCAGAGAAAGAAAGTTTCTTTCAGCAGTTTTCATGAAATGTTTTCTACAGGCATGAAGGAACCAAACATTACAGATATGGAGGGACCTGAAGGGCATATCTTATTGTGTGTTTCTTACTGGTTCCTGAAACTGGTTTCCTGGCTTGAACAAAAGGAGAAGGGTAATACAGTAGTTGGCAAAGTCTGCTTCAGACACTGAATACATGAAACTGCACACATGCTCACATATGGCGGCCTACACATGTACATACCTACACACACTGTTTAACACCTGCCATACTGAATGAAGAGAGCAGCATATGAAAAGGGCTCAGCTCTGGTTGTCTATATACAAACTGATGAGGTCACACAGCAAAAGTATATACAATCAAGTACATTTTCTGTTATTCTTAATCCTCTGCTCTAAGCCTATTTGTGAAGGCAACCACTTTTACAAGCAGTAGCCACAAATCTCATATTTTCTTTGTTCAAATTCAGGCCCCTTGCTTTTTCTTCTTCTTTAATTGCTAGAACCTGGAGAAGCAATTGTATTATTAATACTTGCATGAATAAACTGATGAGTAGCTGGCCTTGGAGAACATCTTGAGTATTAGCCTCTGCAATCTGTACAACTGCCCCAGACACAAAAACTTTAGGAGTTGTGCATCAGAGATGACAGGTAACATGCCACCACATCACAGAACACCAATGTCTTGGGTCCACTCCTTGGATTCACTCTGGAGACTGATGTTGGCTTGTCAATTCTGCAGCAAAAGCAACAAGAGAAATATGGACTGAAATTCTCCTTAGGCCATCACATGATGAAATCAATTTTTTTTCAGAATCATAAAATGTATTCTCATTGAAACAAGTGATTTAAATTAAACATCTTATATAAATCACTGAAATTGGTCTTGTTACTTTCATCTGTGTCAAGTCCATAGGGGGAATTGCAAATTCCCATGGTTTTGAACAAATGCCTAAAAGGCATTTTTCCAACTGTAGATCTTTTTGTTAGTTAAATCAAAACTTACCAGGGGGGAAATTGTACTAATAGAGTGGAGATGAATCAAAGTTATAAAAACTGTATAAGCAGGAAAACACAATGAAAGACAGTGAGCAAGAGACTTATTTTGATGGATTCTTAGAGATGACAGGTCTAAACAATAAACACTGAAGCTCAGTTTTAGACTTCAGAGAATATAGTATGATTTATGAATTCACAGGTGAAAGCAGGAACACTATCACCACCCTAGAAGAAAATTTATAATAGTATTTGAGGAATCTCTTCTAAAGGCTGTGGAAGTAGATAGACACACACAGGTGTGACATAGCTACTGAAATTATTTCTAGAACAAGATAAACTATAAATCAATGATTAGGCCCAACTTATCAAATAAAAGTGTGCTATCTTCTTAGAAGAATGAGTCAACCCTTTCTTTCTTTTTTGTTTTTGTTTTTTGTTTTTTTTTTGAGACGGAGTCTCACTCTGTGGCCCAGGCTGCAGTGCAGTGGCATTGTCTCGGCTCACTGCAAGCTCTGCCTCCCAGGTTCAAGCCATTCTCTTGCCTCAGCCTTCCGAGTAGCTGGGACTACAGGCACCCACCACCATGCCCGGCTAATTTTTTGTATTTTTAGTAGAGACGGGGTTTCACGGTGTTAGCCAGGATGGTCTGGATCTCCTGGCCTCGTGATCCACCTGCCTCAGCCTCCCAAAGTGCTGGGATTACAGGTGTGAGCCACCGCACCTGGCCTGAGTCAACCTTTTATAATCTGTCAAAATATATCCTAATTACTAATTATTCTTATGCTTCCTGTTAAGAAAATTAACAAAGTTAATTAGTGTTAAAAATCCAAACTGATTTACTGAGTGCCTACGCAATACTAGATAATTGTTTGGATTTCTAAGTCATAAACAAAAGTTACTGCATTTATTCCCAGGAAACTTACAATATAGAAAAGAGAACTGCATTCAGTAAAGCAAAACAATTGAACATGTCTTCTATTGTAATGGAATAAGAACAGGGATGGCATAGTGGATGGAACTTCTGAATCTTGCTGAGGGGCTATCAGGGAGGGCTTCCCAGAGGAGTGAGTGCAAACATCATGGGGGGCTTGGGAGAAGAAGTAAATAGAGATTCACAAGTGATATTATCGTGCAAGTATATTTCCAACTGCATTATGCGAATAAAGGACCCAGATGATGATTTTCTAGAACAAGTTGAAAACTAATTTTGAGGTCATAATATCCTTCTATTTGAAGTCAAATATTGTGAAAAAATGAAATATTCATTATATTCAGAAATGAATGAAATCAATAAAATTCAAACAACACTGCTCAAAGACAGATCTCCGTCTTTCTCTCTCTGTCTATATACGCACACACACATACGTATACACACATACATATATATGATAACAGTAGACATTAAAGAGAAGATACAAAATATAAAGTAGTGACTAATTTTGAAGTTTTAACCAAATACGAAAGACCGATTTAATGTCAATAAAATATAAAATGTGTATGTGATTAAAATTTTCTAAAATAAGTATATGATCAAATTATCTCAAGAAAAAAATAGAAACCCTAAATTGATTAATAGGCATTAAACTAAATAGGTAGTACAAGTTTTTCCTTTTTCCTAGTCTTCAATGACACTATGTATAGATACTACTACAAGCAAGTTTTAGCAAACTTCCTTAGTTTACCTTTGACTTTCGCAAATTTTTCCAGAGAATAGAAATGGAGGGAAAGTTATCCAACTTATTTTAGATTTATATAATTAAAATGACAAACTACACAAGGACAGTTCAAAACAAATAGATTATTTCACTTATAAACATAGCACCAAATCCTTAGAAACATTAAATTGTATTTGTAAATTGACTTCTACATTGTATAATAATTTATATATTAGGAATGAAAAAGTTATCTACATTATTCATTAAGAGAGTGAAAAATGCATATGATCATCTTTAAAGAGGCAGAAAAATCTTCAAATAAATTCTGCTCACAATCGTTAAAAATAAAAAAAAGTAAACTTTGGAAATTAGTAATAGAAAAAAAATTCTTAAAGTTATTTACCAAAATCCTACAGCAGACAACATACTTAATGGTGAGTATTTAGATTTTCCATCAATAACAGGAATAGAGGAAATATATCTGCTGTTATTGCTGTTCTTGTGCCTTTAAATTTTGCTTTTCCAATGTTTATTCATCTCTTCTGAAACTCCTACTAGACATAGGCTGCCACTTAGCATTATATAGTCATTTACTTTAATCCTCATTTTTCACTCTTTCCTTCTTTTTAATTATGTTTATATTATAGAAAAGTTTAGATCTATCTTCAGGCACAATTATTCTTTTTTATGGTTTATTAGCCTCTTTTTTAAGTTCTCTATTGAATGATCCCCCTATGTATTATTTATTGTCTTATTTGTAGAATATTTATTTGTTTTCAAAATTATTCCTATTTTTTAATCCATAATATGCTGTTTCTGTTTTTTAGAGTATATTCACCCTTGTAATCAGTTAGACATTTCACTTGTAATTCAGATCATTCTATTGTCTCAAGGACAAGGCTTCAAATATTCTCATGTGTTTCAAGTACTGACTTTCCGTTGTGGTGGTTTCTTTCCCTCATTCTTTCCCTGATTTCTTTTCCATGTCTATATGTTAGGAGGGGCTTTTGAATCAGCTGAGACCTCCATATTGAGCAGATAATATATGCTAGACTGTTTAATACCACTTTCAAAATGACCAGCCAAAATTCAGTTACAGCTCTTTGGCTAGACTCTGAAAGGACATACCCAGAAGTGTACTCACCCTCACCCTCATAAATGGCAAGCTTCCAAAAACCCTCTTTTTCATGGGCTGCATTCACAGTCCTGTAAAATTTAAAAAAAAAAAAATGAGGTGTTTTATGTGGTTTTCTTAAAAAAAAAAAAAAAAAAAAAAAGACCCACTCTCTCCAATTGTATAAGTTTCAGGTCCTAGAAAATCTGGGACTTCCCCCTGGGTATGACTTTTGAGAAACTAGAGATTCAAAAAAATTCTAAATTTGCAATCAGTGATTAGCAACTACAGAACTATTAAACTGCCCACTATAACTGAAAATCTCAAATTCACAAAATATTTTTAAGACGGAAAGAGAAATATGTAATCACAAATGAATATTAAAAGATGGCATGGTTAAGAGAGAATTAGGAAAAGTATCCCATAATGAGTTGAAGTCTCAAGAATGTGCCAACAGAGAATATATATATGTATATATGCATTACATATATATGTACACACACATACATATATATATATATGTTGTAGTCCATTTCACATTGCTGATAAGATACACCTGAGGCTGGGTAATTTACAAAGAAAAAGAGTTTTGATAGACTCACAGTGCCACGTGGCTGGGGAGGCCTCAAAATCATGGTGGAAGCCTAAAGCCATGTCTTACATGGCAACAAGCAAGAGAGAATGAAGACCAAGTGAAAGGAGTTTCCCCTTATATAATCATCAGATCTCGTGAGACTTTTTCACTGCCATGAGAATAGTATGGGGGAAACTGCCCTTATGATTCAATTATCCCCCACTGGGTCCCTCCCACAACACATGGGAATTATGGGAGGTACAATTCAAGATGAGATTTGAGTGGGGACACAGCCAAACCATATCTATATCTGTATCTATCTAATCATCTATCTGTCTATATGTATATATATATACACATATATATTTGTTAAAATTATGTCCATGATACAAAAAAGAAATAGAAAGTCAACAACCTAAAGGGAAGATACTCCAACTGAAATCCTATTTTAGTTCATTCTTCTAGAGTCAGAAAAATAATCTTTATTATAGAAATGTATTTGAGAACTCAAACAATAAAATTAAGATTTCCAGTGAGCATGTCAGGAAGAAGCTCATAAAAAGATACTGAAGAGACTGCAAATGTAGTATCATAGTCTGAACAATTTTAAAAATGGGGGAGAAAGAATGAGCTCAGAAAATGGAAGATTAAGCAAATGTTCTGATTTTTCAAAATGAGTAGAGAAAAGATGTCATTTGAGAAAATTACAGTCAGGGGAGGAGAAACTATTATAGCAAAACTCTAAATAATCAAATAATATGAATGGATTTTTTTAAGTATATGGAAATTTTTATAATATAGTTGAACTCAACTACAGTACATAATGACAAACTTGACTCATTCATATATTGGATGAAATTGCTAAAAGGCTCTCAGGTAGCCGTAGATTCACTGTATTAACACCAAGACACAGGATAACATGGGAATTTCTCTACAAGATAAAAAAAAAAAGATGATTTGAAGCAGTTTTCTTCAGTTCTGTTGAAACCTGGGTAAGCTGCTGCTGGAATGCCATGTAGCTCTGTTTAAGGTTTTTTAATGATATCTGGGGTATTTGGGTTTTTTTTTTCTTCCCAAATTTAAAAGCATTAAAGCAGATTTTTCAAACTTGTAAGTGAAGCAGCTGGAGGAAAAGCTAATTTAGTAGGCAACAAAATCAACATTCATTTATTTAGGTCAAAACAAGAGACCAAATTAGAAACGATCATAAAAGCCTTCTCTTTGATGTCCAAGAATATACTAGTTTGGGACATTGGTTATATACAGCACTTGTCAAAATATAGGTTTCACATAAGTCAAGAAAAGAATGTTGCCACTGGCCCAAACTAATATTTGAGAAAATGCCCTAACCACAGGGAAAGAAGTCTCTTTGTTGTTGCAATGGGCAGACCACACCTGTGAAGTGGATTTAAATTTTGGTGGCCCACATTAATAAGGACAGTGAAGAATTGGAGAATAGTCGTACAAAGGGTGTATTAGTCCATTTTCACACTGCTATGAAGAACTGCTCAAGTCTGGGTAATTTATAAAGGAAAGAGGTTTAATTGACTCACAGTTAAGCATGGCTGAGGAGGCTGAGGAGGCCTCAGGAAACTTACAATCATGGCAGAAGGTGAAGGGGAAGAAAGGCACCTTCTCCACAAAGTGGCAGGAATGAGAAGTGCCAAGCAAAGTGGGAAAAGCCCCTTATAAAACCATCAGATGTCATGAGAATTCACTCACTATCAGGAGAATAGCATGGGGGAAACAGCCTCCATGATCCTATTACCTCTACCTGGTCTCTCCGTTGGCACATAGGGATTATGGGGATTACAATTCAAGATGATATTTGGGTGGGGACACAAAGCCTAACAATATCCTAGGGTAAAGAAAAGAACGAATGTTCTTTTTTTTCCTTTGGTCAGATGCGGATGCTACACACAATATCTAAAAATTATTTGAGTGAGTTATTTCATCCAAAAAGAAGCAGCAGTAGTGTAATAGAATTTTAAAACATTTTTGAAAATCAGGTTGACCAGCAATCAGAAAACTTCCATGCTGCTGCCTTTCTGTCTGAATAACTTGTCATTCTTCACAGACTATGGCAAAAAGCACCCACTGTCTAGAACTCTCCAACAATCCCAAGAATGTGCTCTGCCAACTGTTATTTTCTAAACAGTTTGTGTGGACTTCTCTATTATAGTTTTTATTGCATGTGTATTGGCATTATGTGTTTATGGCTGTATTCCTCTTTAGAGTTGAGAGCAGAGACTGTATTTTATTCAGATTTACAGGGAATCAAATTTTGATTTAACCGAGCCAGAACTTTTAAGCAATTAGGGCCCTTCAACAATGGAATGGCATGTGGCATTTTGACAGGAAGGACTCAGGTATAAATGTTAAGGTAAAAATTCATCTTTCCAGTGGCTATTGAGGGGACTTTTTCAGCAGGTTGGATTGAGAAAGAGGTATATATGAACAAAATGAAAGAAAATAAAGAGTTTTCTTTTAATTCTAAAATTCAGTGGTTTCCTTTCCATGTCTCTCCCTTCTGCCCTTCTCTTCCTACAGCATTTTTGGCACCCTATTCTCTTTCCCCACCAACAAAATAGTCCATCTGGGCTGCTATAATAAAATCCCATAAACAAGGTAGCTTATAAACAATAGAAATTTTTTATCCCTACTTACTCATTACATGAGCTTTGATAACTCACTTAGTTTCTCTGAATCTAATGGAGTTATTGAAAACCTCAAATAGTATCATTATTGTGAGAAAATCTGTATGGTGTTTTATAAATATAAGTAGTACTATCAGTATTATCTTCATGGTAATTCTGCCTTCAATGTCCTCAGTGTATGGTGGGTCATTGTTCGGAGTTTTCTGTTTGGACAGGAATATGTTCAGGATATAGTGGCTAAATATAATACTGGCTTCTTTCCCTTTATTTGCTTATAAGATTATTGTGCTCTCCCAGCAGAACGTAATGTGGTTTAGCTCACAGACTCTAAAGATACTTAACTTGTGGTATCGTAGAAAATTTCACATTTCCATTAAAGATCACTTTAAGCACTCTATTTTTCATTCAGTGAAGAGAATTGTGACACACCACTCTGAAGAAGCCTGGTTCTGTATATAATCCCTGTTTGTCTTGTCAAAATGGGCACACATACTCAAACACTAGAGATTTTGTTCTTGTGTCTCTGGGGATCATCCAGACCCTTGAATTCTTACTGTACTTTTTAAAAGGTGCCTGTACCCATTGCATCATTTGTAGGACTCAGTGTAAAATAAAGGCATGGAGTCTTTCATTTAAAAATGATAAAAATTTCAAGATGGTGACATTAGGGCATTAAGCTAAGCACGAGGCCTTTCTGGGCATGGGGCCCTGTGTAACTGCATAGGTTAAAACCCAAGAAGCCACCCTGCCAAGTGTCCAGGCAACAGTGAAGTTAAAATTGCTGTAAACCACTATAACAGGAGAATGAAGCTTACTACCAACTGTGTGAACGTTTGAATTAATGCAAAGAGAAATTTCTGAATAGCCACAAGCCTTAAAGGAACTTCAAATATAACACAAACTACATTTGGAACTAAGAAAAATTCTGCTTTAACTCTTTCAGAGCAAAATTGGATATCTACGGTTCTTTCAGCTGCAGACCTAAACATCAAAAAAGCTTGAGTTTCTACTAAATGGCGCTTGTGTTTCACTACAGGTGGTTTCAGTTCAGCAACAAGGTGACCTCACAGCAGGATATTGGTAAATATTTGTAAATGCCTTTGAGATTAAAAAAAATCCTTCTGTTAATATGTTACTAATTATCGTTAAATTGACTCTGCTAGAGACTCTGTTAATCATTTTTTATTTTCATGGAAATAAAAGAGCAAAATGAGGAGGGGAGGAGGAAAAGAAAGAGGAGTAAGAGGGGGAAGAAAAGGAGGCAAGAGGAGGAAGAGGAGGAGGAGAAAAAGGAGGAAGAGAAGGAGGAGGAAGGAAAAGGGGAAGGGGAAATTTCTGGGGGGAGACTTCAGCACTTGGACTACATTCATTACTTTTATCACTGATGCTAAATGCTAGAATCTGTGAACCAAGTTTTTTACTTTGTCATGGGTAATTCTATCTCAACTACAAGCTGGAGGTTTTCAAGGTGTGTTTTACTTCACAGCAATTTTATTTTCACTAACAGAACCAATGCTGGTGTTTTATGAACTTCTCAAGAGACGAGAATTCTGAAAAAAGGCCTTGATTTTCTCATATTTTATAATAATATTCACTAATCCAATCATTCATCTGTTTTATTCGTCAATAATAATAAATATGGTTTAATTCAAAGATAAATTTAAAGAAGAGAAGAAAAATGTTGGTTCCTGAAATGCAGACATTTAGGCAATCTTCAAAACATTTGCTCGAATAAACATTCAGACTTTAATTTAGTGGTAAGGATAATTGCTTAAAATTATTTTTCTCAAATGTTGTCTTTATCTTGGTTGTTATTCCATATTATATATTAAAATTAGAATGTCTATTATATATTCTGTATTACCTACCAACGCTGGGCTTAGCCACACCTCATTCCTTACTTAACAGACATATTATACACACATACTCACATATTCCACCTTAAAAAGAGATTTAATAGGCCGGGCGTGGTGGCTCACGCCTGTAATCCCAGAATTTTGGGAAGCCAAGGCAGGTGGATCATGAGGCCAGGAGATCGAGACTGTCCTGGCTAACACAGTGAAAAACCCCATCTCTACTAAAAATACAAAAAATTAGCCGGGTATGGTTACAGGAGACTGTAGTCCCAGCTACCCAGGAGGCTGAGGCAGGAGAATTGCCTGAACCTGGGAGAGGCGGAGCTTGCAGTGAGCCAAGATTGCGCCACTGCACTCCAGCCTGGGCGACAGAGCGAGACTCCATCTCAAAAAAAAAAAAGAGATTTAATGGAGATTGAAGAATTATAGTATTATTACTTTATGAAAGAGCTACCTCTTGGTGCCATTGCCTCCGCCACTGGTTTGTTTGGAAAACAATTTCAAATAACTTTTATGTTTTGAGTTTTGAAATGAAACAATTTTCAAAACAAGTACTTATAGAAGTTCCACATTTTATTTAAAAGCCATAAAAACTATACCTTTAATACACAGTGCTTCTAGCCTCTGAAAATAATATTTTATGTGACATGTGACTTAACCTTATTTATCTAACAAGACTTTATTGAGGAAACACCACATGCAAATACTATGCTAAGAAGTTTTTATATAAACACTAAATGGGAACTTTTAGGTAAATATAAGCCCTTTTCCTTTAGAGCAAACAAAATTTGTTATGTTCTAATATCATGATTTTTGGCATATTTAAATGAGCTGAAAGTTTAACAGTAATATTATGAAACATGAAAAAATTAATTGACATCTTTCAAAATATTAACATGCATAAGAAATATGTTAAATAAATTTTAACAAAATAAAGCCTCACGATAACAATTCTTTATATTTTAAGAAAAGTGATTATTTTCTTCTAGTGTCAATGCAGATTATTTTACTTGATTTTTGGTTACAAGTCAATTTTTCCTTCTAAAATTCAGCAAATAGTGAATGACTAGCATCTATGCAAACACTAGAAAATACTTAGTGACATCTACTGTAGATGACTGGAGACATCTGTTATCTTAGACAAATTTCTGCTTGCCTTCTAATGCTTCAGGTTTAAAAGGGACAGCTGTTGTCTTGGAAGCTTCTCGCTTTCATTTCTGAAATAAAACATTAAGACTTCTTTGAAACTAAAATAATTTCTGCTAAACAGTTGCAAAGTACAACTGTGTTCCAAAATATTTTGGAACTTTATTTATTGTTTGCATGTTCAGAAATTAATTATGTATGCATACCTTTATGTATTCATTACAGGCTTTGTTGCTACCCAGTCTTTTAGATATTTGAAAATTCAGGATACATGTTTACAGAAGAGACAAGCTTGACTTCATTATCTAGAGCCAGAACACATAGTATCTGTATATCCATGGTGATTGGGACTAATGCCAAGATTTTAAATAATACCTCAGACAGTTCAGCTTCAGAGAGAGAAAAGCTTTTGAAAAATCTAAAATCTGCCTTAGGAAGGTACATTTCTCTAAGCAAAGTGAGTATGTAAACAAAATGTTTGATTATCAGGGATTTCTCCCTTTCCCCTTCAATGTTCCCTTTCTCTTTCACCAGGCTCCCAGGCTCTTGACATTCCTGGCACCTCCCAGTCCCCTTGTGATTCCTTTAATATCTATGCCTATTTCTGAGATATCCCTTCCTCTCTCTGCCCCCTGCATACCCATCAGTTCCCTTGTAAGGTCCCTTTCCCTGAAAGACTCGTTATTTACTTACATTTAAAATATAGATTATCTTAAGCTTATACCCTAACCATTCCACATGACATCTACATTGTAATTGAGGCTTCTAAAAAGTGATGTGACATGGAGGACCATGGTCAGATCAGTGGAGGCCTTTGAGAGACGGGGGAGCTTTGGAAATTATATCAGTGAAAGGTGTGAACAAAAACAGCCTATTTTTTGCTTGTTCCACGTCATTTTTTAATCGTATTTTTTAAAGAAAAAAATGAAAAGATTCCCTCAAGTAAGTATATTATTCTGGTTTCCTCAGACCATCTCACTAATGTGTTTCATTCAGTATTCCAGTATTTCACTCATGTCCATGTGAAGAGACCCCCAAACAGGCTTTGTGTGAGCAATAAAGCTTTTTAATCACCTGGGTGCAGGCGGGATGAGTCCGAAAAGAAAGTCAGTGAAGGGAGATCGGGGTGGGGCCGTTTTATAGGATTTGGGTAGGTAAAGGAAAATTACAGTCAAAGGGGGACATTCTCTGGTGGGCAGGGGTGGGGGTCACAAGGTGCTCAGTGGGGAGCTTTTGAGCCAGGATGAGCCAGGAAAAGGAATTTCACAATTTGCCAGTCCTGGGCAGGGGCAAATCCTCCAGCTTGATGTGTAGGAAAGGGAGGGGGCCTGAGCAATCCTTGAGGGGTAGTAGAACAGTGGATGGAACACTGAGAAGTGATTTCTTTGAGGATAGATTTCCACAATGGAAAGGAAATGAGAGGTTCTAAGAGGCAGGCTAGTGGCTTGTGCTATAGCATAGCCTGCCTTTGCTGGTGTGTGGCCATTAGGCCTGGTGGAACTGCCATCAGTAAACCAAATGTAATCAGGGTGAGGAACAGGAAAGAAGGAAATATGAGGAAATGGGGTGAATGTCAGGTGGATCAGAGAGATGCAGTCATGAGGGTCAGGTAGTGGTACCAGGAATAGGAGGCCAGATTGAAGTCCCGGCCAGGAACAATGGTAATTATGGGAGACTCAACCAACAGTGATTATAGCTGAAACACCTGGGGAGCAGAAAGTATATGCATCAGGTATGAGGAAAAAAATAGATTTTGGAAGCTATGAGAACTGTAGAGAGTGAGTTGAGCATAGTTTGTGATTTTAAGGGCCTTTAAAAGTATTAAGGCAGTGGCAGCCACTGCATGCAGACATGAGGGCTAGGCTAAAACAGTAAGGTCAAGTTGTTTGGACAGAAAGCCTACAGGGTGTGGTCCCGGCTCTTGTGTAAGAATTCTGACTGCATTAACCATGCCTAGGAAGGAAAGGAGTTGTTTTGTAGAAGGGATTGGGGTTTGGGAGATTAGTCGGACACTATCAGCAGGGAGAGCACTTGTATTTCTATGAGAATTATGCCAAGATAGGTAACAGATGAGGAAGAAATTTGGGCTTGACTGAAGTAATGGGCGCTGTCTGTGAAGCCTTGCCACAGTACAGCCCAGGTAATTTGCTGAGCCTGATGGGTGTCAGGGTCAGTCCAAATGAAAGCGAAGAGAGGCTAGGATGAAGGGTGCAAAGGAATAGTAAAGAAAGCATGTTTGAGATCCACAACAGAATAATGGGTTGTGGAGGGAGGTATTGAGGATAGGAGAGTTTATGTGTTTGGCACCACGGGGTGGATAGGCAAAACAATTTGGTTGATAAGGCGCAGATCCTGAACTAATCTGTAAGGCTTGTCTGGCTTTAGGATAGGTAAAATGGGAGAATTGTAAGGAGAGTTTATAGGCTTCAAAAGGCCATGCTGTAGCAGGCGAGTGATAACAGAGTCAGGCCTCTGAGCCCAAGCTAAGCCATCATATCCCCTGTGACCTGCACGTACACATCCAGATGGCCGGTTCCTGCCTTAACCGATGACATTCCACCACAAAAGAAGTGAAAATGGCCTGTTCCTGCCTTAACTGATGACATTATCTTGTGAAATTCCTTCTCCTGGCTCATCCTGGCTCAAAAGCTCCCCTACTGAGCATCTCGTGACCCCCACTCCTGCCTCCCAGAGAACAACCCCCCTTTGACTGTAATTTTCCCTTACCTACGCAAATCTTATAAAACGGCCCCACCCTTATCTCCCTTCACTGACTCTCTTTTTGGACTCGGCCCACCTGCACCCAGGTGAAATAAACAGCCTTGTTACTCACACAAAGCCTATTTGGTGCTCTCTTCACACGGACGTGAGTGAAATTTGGTGCTGTGACTCGGATCACGGAACCTCCCTTAGGAGATCAATCCCCTGTCCTCCTGCTCTTTGTTCCATGAGAAAGATCGACCTACAACCTCTGGTCCTCAGACCAAGCAGCCCAAGGAACATCTCACCAATTTTAAATCCGGTAAGCGGCCTCTTTTTACTCTCTTCTCCAACCTCTCTCACTATCCCTCAACCTCTTTCTCCTTTCATCTTGGTGCCACACTTCAATCTCTCCCTTCTCTTAATTTCAGTTCCTTTCCTTTTCTGGTAGAGACGAAGGAGACACGTTTTATCCGTGGACCCAAAACTCCAGTGCCAGTCACGGACTTGGGAAGACAGTCTTCCCTTGGTATTTAATCACACCTGGACACCTGCCTGATTATTCACCCACATTTCAGAGGTGTCTGACCACATGGGGACGCCTGTCTCGGTCCTTCACCCTTAGCGGCAAGTACCGCTTTTCTAGGGGTGTGTGGGACCCCATTGAAAATTGGACAGTTCAACTCACCTGGCAGCCACTCCCAGAGCCCCTGGAACTCTGGCCCAAGGCTCTCTGACTGACTCCTTCCCATATCTTCTCAGCTTTGAGGCTGAAGACTGACACTGCCTTATCACCTCAGAAGCCCCCTAAACCATCATGGATGCCGAGCTTCGGGTAACTCTCATAGTGGAAGGTAAGTCCATGCCCTTCTTAATCAATATGGAGGCTACCCACACCACATTACCTTCTTTTCAAGGGCCTGTTTCCATTGCCTCCATAACTGTTGTGGGTATTGACGGCCAGGCTTCTAAAACCTCTTAAAACTCCCCAGCTCTGGTGCCAACTTAGACAATACTCTTTTAAGCACTCCTTTTTAGTTATCCCCACCTGCCCAGTTCCCTTGTTAGGCCGAGAAACTTTAAATTATCTGCTTCCCTGACTATTCCTGGGCTACAGCCACACCTCATTGCCACCTTTTCCCCAGTTCAAAACCTCCTTCACATCCTCCCCTTGTATCTCCCCACCTTAACCCACAAGTATAAGACACCTCTACTCCCCCATTAGTGAACGATCTTGCACCACTTACCATCTCATTAAAACCTAACCACTCTTACTCTGCTTAATGCCAATATCCCATCCCACAGCATGTTTTAAAAGAATTAAAGTCTGTTATCACTCACCTGCTACAGCATGGCCTTTCAAAGCCTATGAACTCCCCTTACAATTCCCCCATTTTACCTGTCCTAAAACCAGACAAGACTTACAGGTTAGTTCAGGATCTGCGCCTTATCAACCAAATTGTTCTGCCTATCCACCCTGTGGTGTCAAACCCATATACTCTCCTAACCTCCATATCTCCCTCTACAACCCATTATTCTGTTCTGGATCTCAAACATGCTTTCTTTACTATTCCTTTGCACCCTTCATCCTAGCCTCTCTTCGCTTTCATTTGGACTGACCCTGACACCCATCAGGCTCAGCAAATTACCTGGGCTGTACTGTGGCAAGGCTTCACAGACAGCCCCCATGACTTCAGTCAAGCCCAAATTTCTTCCTCATCTGTTACCTATCTTGGCATAATTCTCATAAAAACACACGTGCTCTCCCTGCTGATCGTGTCCGGGGAATCTCCCAAACCCCAATCCCTTCTACAAAACAACTCCTTTCCTTCCTAGGCATGGTTAGTGCAGTCAGGCTTATTACACAAGAGCCGGGATGGTGTCCTGTAGCCTTTCTGTCCAAACAACTGGACCCTACTGTTTAAGCCTAGCCCTCATGTCTGCGTGCAGTGGCTGCCACTGCTTTAATACTTTTAAAGGCCCTAAAAATCACAAACTATGCTCAACTCACTCTCTACAGTTCTCATAACTTCCAAAATCTATTTTCTTCCTCACACCTGACACATATACTTTCTGCTGCCCGGCTCCTTCAGCTGTACTCACTCTTTGTTGAGTCTCCCACAATTACCATTGTTCCTGGCCCGGACTTCAACCCGGCCTCCCACAGTATTCCGGATACCACGCCTGACCCCCATGACTATCTCTCTGATCCACCTGACATTCACCCCATTTCCCCATATTTCCTTCTTTCCTGTTCCTCACCCTGAACACAGTTGGCTTATTAATAATAGTTCCAGCAGGCCTAATAACCATACACAAGCAAAGGCAGGCTATGCTATAGTACAAGCCACCAGCCTGCCTCTTAGAACTTCTCATTTCCTTTCCATCGTGGAAATCTATCCTCAAGGAAATAACTTCTCAGTGTTCCATCTGCTATTCTACTACCCCTCAGGGATTATTCAGGCCCTCTCCCTTCCCTACACATCAAGCTCAAGGATTTGCCCTCACCCAGGACTGGCAACTCTTTACTCCCTCTTAGAGTGGATAGATGATCTTTGCTGGCAGGGGACCCTCCAATACTTTCACCCTGATGAAGTTCTATTCTTTACTTTTTTACTCACTCTTATTCTCATTCCCATTCTTATGCCACCCTCTACCTCTCCCCAGCTATCTCAACCACACTATCAACTTTACTCATTCTCTCCTAGCCGTTTCTAATCCCTCCTTAATGAACAACCACTGGCTTTGCATTTCCCTTTCTTCCAGCACCTACACAGCTGTCCCCACCTTATATGCGGACTAGGCAACATCTCCTCTCTCCCTACCCCTCCGAAATTCCTTTAACAGCCCTCACCTTTACCCTCCTGAAGAACTCATGTACTTTCTAGACAGGCCCAGCAAGACCTCCCCAGACATTTCACATCAGCAAGCAGCCGCCCTCCTCAACACTTACTTAAAAAACCTTTCTCCTTATATCAACTCTACTCCCCCCATATTTAGACCTCTCACAACACAAACTACTATTCCTGTGGCCACTTCTTTATGTATCTCTTGGCAAAGACCCACTGCAATCCCCCTAGGTAACCTTTCACCTTCTCGATGTTCCTTTACTGTTCATCTCCAAAGCCCTCTTCTTGTTTACTTATACCCAGCCCCCAAAATAACAGTGAAAGTTTGCTCATAGATACTCAACGTTTTCTCACACACCATGAAAATTGAACCTCCCCCTCTATGCAGTTACCTCATCAGTCCCCATTACAACCTCTGACAGCTGCCGCCCTAGCTGGATCCCTAGGAGTCTAGGTACAAGACACCCCTTTCAGCACTTCTTCTCATCTTTTTACTTTGCATCTCCAGTTTTGCCTCACACAAGGTCTCTTCTTCCTCTGTGGATCCTCTACATACATGTGTCTACCTGCTAATTGGACACTAGTTTTCCTTACTCCCAAAATTCAATTTGCAAATAGGACCGAAGAACTCCTTCTTCCCCTCACAACACCGACATGACAAAAAAGAGTTATTCCACTAATTCCCTTGCTTGTCATTTTAAGACTTTCTGCCTCCACTATTGCTCTGGGTACTGGAATAGCAGGCATTTCAACCTCTGTCACAACCTTCCATAGACTCGCTAATGACTTCTCTGCTAGCATCACAGACATATCACAAACTTTATCAGTCCTCCAGGCCCAAGTTAACTCTTTAGCTGCAGTTGTCCTCCAAAACTGCTGAGGCCTTGACTTACTCACTGCTGAAAAAGGAGGACTCTGTATATTTTTTAATGAAGAGTGTTATTTTTACCTAAATCAATCTGGCCTGGTGTATGACAACATAAAAACTCAAGGATAGAGCCCGAAAACTTGCCAACCAAGCAAGTAATTACGCTGAACCCCCTTGGACACTCTCTAATTACATGTCCTAGGTCCTCCCAATTCTTAGTCCTTTAATACCTGTTTGTCTCCTCTGATTCCGTTTAGTTTTTTGATTCATACAAAACCATATCCAGGCCATCAACAATAATTCTACATGACAAATGTTTCTTCTAACAACCCCAAAATATCACCCCTTACCACAAAATCTTCCTTCAGCTTAATCCCTCCCACTCTAGCTTCCCACGCCTCCCCTAATCCCACTCGAAGCAGCCCTGAGAAACATCGCCCATTATCTCTTCATACCACCTCCCAAAATTTTCGCTGTCCCCACACTTTACCACTATTTCATTTTATTTTTCTTATTAATATAAGAAGATAAGCAGGCTTTAATCTTTTTAAAGCATGCTGAGGGATGGGATATTGGTGTTGACTGAGGTAAGAGTGATTAGGTTTTAATGGGATGGTAAGGGGTGCATGATCGGTCGCCAAGGAAGGAGTAGAGGTATCTTATACTTGTGGGTTAAGCTGGGGAGATACAAGAGGAGGATGTGAAGGAGGCTTTGAACTGGGGGAAAAGGCAGCAATGAGCTGTGGCTGTAGCCTAGGAATAGTCAGGGAAGCAGATAATTTAGTTAAAATATCTTGACTTAATAAGGGAGCTGGGCAGGTGGGGATAAATAAAAAGGAGTGCATAAAAGAATGCTGTAAAAGTTGGCACCAGATTTGGGGAGTTTTAAGAGGTTTAGAAGCCTGGCTGCCAATACCAACAACAGTTATGGAGGCAAGGGAAACAGGCCCTTGAAAAGAAGGTAATGCGGAGTGGGTAGCCTCCATATTCATTAAGAAAGGGATGGACTTACCTTCTACTGTGAGAGTTACTTAAAGCCTCTGTGGTGGTCTAGGAAGCTTCTGAGGCAATTGGGCAGCGTCAGTCTTCAGCCACTAAGCCAAGAAGATCTGGGAAGGAGTCAGAGAGCCTTGGGCCAGAGTTCTAGGGGCTCTGAGAGTGGCTGCTGGATGAGTTTGACAGTCCAATTTCCAGTGGGGTCCCATAGAGATGGGATGCAGCTTAGGAGGAATCCTGGGCTGCGGGCATTCCTTGGCCTGGTGGCCAGATTTCTGGCACTTGTAGCAAGCTCCTAGGGGAGGCGGGCCTGCAGGAATGCCTGGCCACTGTGCTTCAGGTGTTTGAAAGTTCTTGTGTGCTGGAGATGTGGCTGGGGTTTCTCTCACAGTGGAGGTAAGGAGTTGCAACTCAGAAATATGTTGCTATTTGGCTGCCTCTACTCTATTATTGTACACCTTGAAGGTGAGGTTAGTTAAGTCCTGTTGTGGGGTTTGAGGGCCAGAATTTAATTTTTAGAGCTTTATTTAATGTTGGGAGCAGATTGGGTAATAAAATAAAATGTATATTGAGAATAAGACAGCCTTTTGACCTTTCAGGGTCTAGGGCTGTAAAGTCTCTCAGGGTTGCTGCTAAACGGGCCATGAACTGGGCTGGGTTTTTCATATTTGATGAAAAAGCCTAAATGCTAACTGATTTGGGAGAGGTCAGATAAAGAAAAAGGAGCATCAACTTTGACTATGCCTTTAGCTCCAGCCACTTTTTAAGAGGACATTGTTGGGCAGGTGGCAGAAGAAAACTGTACGCTGGACTGGGTGTGAGGAGGGGAGGTGATAGAAGGATTATAGGGTGGAGGAGCGGAGTGGAGGCTGAGGAAGAATTGGGACCTAGCTCAGCCTGGTGAGGAGGGGAGAGGTCAGATGGGTCTTGGAACCACTGTCCCATTTGTACTGGGGTCAAGTGGCATTGCAGAAGAAAATAAGGCATTTAGGTTTCATGTCAGGTGTGAATTGAAGAGGTTTTAGGTTTTTAAGCACACAGGTTAAGGGAGAAGAAGGAGGAATGGAGGGCAGAAGCTTGCCCATAGTGAAGGAGGCAAGCCCAGAGAAAAGAGAGTAGAGACATGGAAAGAAGGGGCTGGGGAGTGCTTGCCCCCCAGGAAAGTGGAGAAGCGGTAGAGACATGGAGAGAAGGGGTTGGGGGATTCTTGCCCTCCAGAAAAGCAGAGAAGGGGTAGAGACACGGAGAGAAGGGGTCAGACAAGATTGGCAGGAAGGCACCAAATTTCACTCTCGTCCTTGTGAAGAGACCACCAAACAGGATTTGTGTGAGCAATAAAGCTTTTTAATCACCTGGGTGCAGGCAGCCTGAGTCCAAAAAGTGTGTCAGCAAAGGGAGATAGGGGTGGAGCCGTTTTATAGGATTTGGGTAGGTAAAGCAAAATTACAGTTAAAGGGGGGTGTTCTCAGGTGGGCAGGGGTGGGGGTCACAAGGTGCTCAGTGGGGGAGCTTTTGAGCCAGGATGAGCCGGGAAAAGGAATTTCACAAGGTAATGTCATCAGTTAAGGCAGGAACAGGCCATTTTCACTCTTTTGTGGTGGAATGTCATCGGTTAAGGCAGGAACCGGCCATCTGGATGTGTACGTGCAGGTCACAGGGGATATGATGGCTTAGCTTGGGCTCAGGGGCCTGACATCGTATAACTAGAAAACATTTTGCTAGAAACAGATTTTTTTTTTTCTTGAACTTTCCCTTTTCTTGGAAAGAAATTTTGTCTTCCTGATGCTTTGTGGGTTTTTTTGTTTTTCGTATTTTTGTTTCATGGGCAAAAACATTTATTCTTCACCTTCTTGATAAAAATACATCTGGATTAATTTTTTAATTATTATTTTAAGAAGGTTTGTTTATATTTTTCAAAAGCATCAGATAAGCTGTGGCTGCTGGGGGTGGGAGGAGGGGGCTTGTTTTTTCAGCCTGCAGTGTCCTGTAGCAAAGGAATCTAAGGTCAGTTACTTGACCTGTCTATCCTCATCAGCAAATGCGAGAAAATTCTGAAGTATGATTTTTTATTTAATGTCTCATTCCACTACTGACAACTTCTTATATTGCTGCAAGTATTTTGGACAAATTTCCTTCTTTCCTGGCAGCACCAAATGTGCCATCACACTGTGCTGAGTATGTTGTCATGGGGCTTCCTTCTACCCCTCACGCAGTGAGTGGAAACCTCCATACAGGGATGAGAGTTGTTGCTGCCCAGTCCAGAGCCACAGAGTCAAGCAGGGCCCATGGCCCATTAGAGAAGAGTTCCTCTTGTTGGCAGAGACTGGGATGAAATTCCTTGCCATGAAGGACTGTATTTTTTTTTAACTTAAATATTCATTGAGCAGCTTCTATATGCAAATTATGAATATGGAGAATCATATCATATATTGTCACTGCTTCAAAAAGCTCACAATCTCTTTTCTTCTGCACAGATTTCTACATCCTCTCAGTCATGATGATAAAGGATTTACTACCTCAGTCATGTCACCACTCTTGAATATCATTCCCATGGCATGGTGCACTAAGAACTGGTATGTACTAAACATATCACCAAACATCATTTGTGTTTCTATCAGAAACCTCCAAAGTGACTAATTTGAGTTTTACCTAATCGATCTTCACAGGTTGACTTTTAAAAGTAAGTTCTGAATAATGTATAAGCGAATGGAAATTGAGAATAATTTAATGGAAAATACGTTTATATGGCTTGGTTAGCAAAAATTCCCTCATAAAGCAGAAACCTGCAGGATCCTTTAGCAATTTACTGAAGATGAAAAATAAGCAGAACAACTTTTTATAGGTCTATAGTCACTGGAGATTAATTACAAACACTAGGTATATTTTAACCTAATTCTTTGTTCTTGAAAAGCACTGCAGATAACAGCAACAAAAGATAATACCTGCTTTTACCATGGGGAAAAAAAATGGATAACTGCAAGAGGTGATGGATATGTTAATTTGTTCCACAATAGTAACCATGTTAACTAAATACATGTACCTGATAACATCATGTTGTAGATCTTAAAATACACACAATAAAATTTATTTTTCTTTAATCAGATTCCCACCTTATTTCTTCTTAAATATCCTTGGTGGGAAAAAAAATGAGATGGTAAAAAAGTGTTTAGCAATTCCTAAACATTTCCTCATTAATTATATATCTAATGGCAGGGTTCATTTTGTTTTGAAATCAGTATTGCATTGAAGTAATGTGCTAGATATTCTCATAATACAGTTTACCTCACACATAGGCCTATCTGGTGCGATTTATAAGAGACCAAGAAAACTTCAGCCTAAAAAGACTTCCCATGCTGATGCCTAAAGTTGCTCAGTTTGGAATTGATTTATCTTGCTTCATTTAGTTCATTGCCCATTCTCAACTCATTTTATTTTAAAATCAAAATGTGTTTTCAAACACGATCCTCTTAACTGACAGCCTGAATTCAATCCGTGTAGGTTACTAAGTAATATTTTAAATCCTTTTTCATTCCTTTTACCTCAAAGTAACAGACCTGAGGAGATGACAGCCCATGAGCTAACCATTCCCTGATTACCACATGATTGCATGTAATGACAGTTTAGGAAAGGAGTGGCCCTGAAAGTCTTTTAAGGACAACTTTCTTAGAGTTTACAAAGTGGGAATATTCCATGAAAGCCTTTATTTGCTCTGTGTTCATTTATCTTATATATCTACCTATTACTATTCTTAGGATGAATGAATTGTATCCAATGTTTAAAATATCTTTTTGCCTGTGCCGGGCGCGGTGGCTCATGCCTGTAGTCCCAGCACTTTCGGAGGCCAAGGCAGGCAGATAACGAGGTCAGGAGATCTAGACCATCCTGGGACCAACCTGGGGGGCAGAGCTGGCAGTGAGCTGAGATTGCAACACTGCACTCCAGCCTGGGTGACAGAGCGAGACTCCGTCTCAAAAAAAAAAAAAAAAAAAAAAATCTTTTTGCCATTAATGGGCACCTAGGTTGATTTCATGTCTTTGCCATTGTGAATAGCACTGTGATGAACATACAACTGCATGTGCCTTCTTGGTAGAATGATTTATTTTATTTTGGGTAGATACCCTGTAAAGAGATTGCTTGGTTGAATGGTAGCTCTGTTCTAAGTTATTCCGGAAATCTCTGAGACTGCTTTTCACAGTGTTTGGACTAATTTACATTCCCACCAACATTGTATAAGCATTCCCTTTTCTCTGAAGCCTCACCAGCATCTGTTCTTTTTTGCCTTTTTAATAATAGCCATTCTGGGCCAGGCGCGGTGGCTCACGCCTGTAATCCCAGCACTTTGGGAGGCCAAGGTGGGTGGATTGCCTGAGGTCAGGAGCTCCAGACCAGTCTGGCCAACATGGTGAAACCTCATCTCTACTAAAAATACAAAAAAATTAGCCGGACATGGTGGCATGCACCTGTAATCCCAGCTACTCGGGAGGCTGATGCAGGGGAATTGCCTGAACCAGGGGGTTGGAGGTTGCAGTGAGCTGAGATCCTGCCACTGCACTACAGCCTGGGCAACAGAGCCAGACTCCATCTCAAAAAATAAATAAATAAATAAACCAAAAAAAAAAATAGCCATTCTGACTAGTGTGAGATGGTATCTCATTGTGGTTTTGGTTTGAATTTCTCTGATTAGTGATGCTGAGCATTTTTCATGTTTTTTGGTCACCTGTATGTCTTCTTTTGAGAAGAATCTGTTTATGTCCTTTGCTCATTTTTAATGAGGTTATTTGTTTTATTTGCTTGTTGATTTAAGTTCGCTTAGATTAGATAAAGAATATGTGGGCCAGGCACGGTGGCTCAAGTCTGTAATCCTAGCACTTTGGGAGGCCAAGGTGGGCGGATCACGAGGTCAGGAGTTTGAGACCATCCTGGCCAACATAGTGAAACCCTGTCTCTACTAAAAATAAAAATAAAAAAAATTAGCAGGGCATGGTGGCGGGCGCCTGTAGTCCCAGCTACTCAGGAGGCTGAGGCAGGAGAATGGCATGAACCCGGGAGGCGGACCTTGCAGTGAGCCGAGATGGTGCCACTGCACTCCAGCCTGGGGGACAGAGCCAGACTCTGTCTCAAAAAAAAAAAAAAAAAAAAAAAGAATATGTGGTAAATATACACTATGGGATCCTATGCAGCCATAAAAATGAATTAAATCATGTCCTCTGCAGCAATAAGGATGAAGACAGAGGCCATAATCCTAAGCAAATTAACTCACAAACAGAAAATCTAATACTGCATATTCCCACTTATAAGTGGGAGCTAAACATTGAGCACATGTAGACATAAATATGAGGACAACAGACACTGTGGACTACTAGATGGTGGAGAAAGGAGGGTGGGTGGGTTAAAAAAAATTACCTATAGAGTATTATGCCTACTACTTTGGTGATGGGATCCATACTCCAGACCTCAGCACTACACAATATTTCCATGTAACAAATTTGCATGTGTTCTCTAGATCTAAAATGAAAGTTGAAATAAAATTTTTAAAGTTAAGGCAAAAAATATTTTTTCCATTCCTTTCCTTTTTCCTTCTGTCTTTGTCTATGTATTGTGGAATAATATAAACAGGAGTATTTTTTAATTTATTGAATAAAATCTTATCTATTAGTATTGCAAATATCATATTTTGGACCATTTTAGATCTCTTAAATGCAAGTTACTTTTTACCTATGTGATTATTTGCATTGTTGTACTATTACTGCTAAGAAAAAGGCCTTCATAGCATGCTCACAAACATTTTGTCAATACTCCACCCAGGATTCTTCTACTTTTGTATATATTAAAAGTTCAAAAATCTATACACCTTCCAGAGAGAGAGCCTCCCTCATCTACTTAATTTAACTGATAGGATTTTGCTATCATTTGAATATTTGTCCCCTCCAAAACTCATGTTGAAATTTAATCCCCAAAGTAGCAGAATTGAGAGATAGGGTATGTAACAGGTTTTTGGGTCATGAGGTCAGAGCCCTCGTGAATGGCCTAATCCATTCATGGATAAATGGATTAGTAGAGTAATGAGTTATCATAGGAGTGGGAATGGTGGTTTTATCAGAAGAGGAAGAGACATCTAAGCCAGCAGGCTCAACCCCCTTGCCATGTGATACCCTGTATAGCCTAGGGACTCTTCAGAGAGTTCTCTCAGTAAGAAGGCCCATAACAAATGTGGTTCTTTGACCGTGGACTTCCCAACCTCTATAACTGTAAGAAATATTTTTTTTTAATAAATTCTCCAGTTTCAAGTATTCCATTATAAGCAACAGAAAAGGAACTGAGAGATTTGTTGATGATATTCAGATGTTATGTTTCTACAGATTTATTTGTGAATGATTGACACATAATTAATGGTCAGCATGTATTTAAAGGTACAATTTGATAAGTTTTGCCCTATATATAAACCTGTGAAAATATCATGATAGTTAAAATAATAACCATATCCACATCCACTACTCACCAAAGTTGTCTTGTGCCCTTTTGAATCCCTCCCTTCTGCCAACCCCACTTCTGCTCCCAGTCATCCACTAATATGCTTTCTGTGGCTGTATATTTGTTTGTTTTTTCTACACTGTTATAAGACGGAATCATATAGTATGCACTCTTTTTTGATGGGGGTGGATCGGACTTTTTCTCAGCATAGTTGTTTTAAATTTCACTCATGCTGCTGCATGTGTCAATCATTCTGTCTTTTTTATTGCTACTGGTCCATTATAATATAATGTCACAACTTATACATTCATTCGTCAATGAAGATTTGAGTTTTTTCTCCATAGTATTTTAACATTTTGGCAAATATTCATTGGTCTGCTACCAAGTCATTATTTCAGATGTATAAACTGCTTCAAAAATGTCTCAGTCAGGTAAAATATTCCCTTTGTCATGTTGTGTAAATGTAATCTTTCCAAAAACAGTGCAGACAAAAAATAAATTTCCATCAGAATTTCTTTCTTCAAAATATAGAGGATGTCTATAAATGTTTTTACAACAAACCTGTATATTTGAAATTATCAAATGAACCGTATAAGACTGCTATTTATATGACTGGTTTCTTTCAAACATTACTAGGGTGAGAATTGATAAGTCAGATGATGTTCTGGAAAAAGTAGGTGTGAAATATAGCAAGGATTGATATAACACAACAGCTCAACAGGGACAGTAGGCGTGAAATATAGCAAGGATTGATAGAACATAAGCTCAACAGGGACAGTGCTCTCACCCTTTAAGTCCTGTTAGGTATTATTATTAAGGACAATCACTGTGGAAACCCAACTTTTATTTTAATAGCCTAATTTGTTTCACTTGGATCTTAAGATCAGCAGAACAAAGCCTATATGACAGTGGCTGAACAGGGCATAAAAGACCCCATCTTGACCATAATCTGAGTCTGATGCATCCTGTTTCTGCCAAACCCTACTTCTCCCTTACCTAGACATGCCAGGTCAAGCAAGGCCAAGATCAGGGCAAAGAATCTAGCAATGAATTGGCATATCTCTTGACTCTGAGCCTGGAGAAATTGCAACAGATGAGCCTATTCATCAGAAGTGTAACCTGTCACCTCTACTTTTCATGGAATCAAAAACAGTCTCTCTAAGGCAGCTCTGTGTGTGTGTGTGTGTGTGTATGTGTGTGTGCTTTGTTTGTTTTACTCTTCACAAGAATGGCATAGAAGAAACCAACAACTGTGTATCTTGAGAGCTGAAGGATAAGCTGGTAAATATATTCTAGTGAGATGAAACATAGCCATACCCTTCTCTAAAACATGATCTGATAGCAGAGGAGAGCTATTCAGTCTAAAGCAGGAAGGGTCTCTGAAACACACTCTCCCTTTCTTTCCAGTAACACTGTTCCTTTAGGTAGTCCCAGAAGAGATGCTTTGGATAAAGAAAGACTAATTTTACTGATGAGAGTGACATACTATTTATGTCTAGCATATCCTAACAAGTATTCATATTGATTCAATATGTATAAACTCTCTCTTTGGTCCTATTACCTTCCAGATGTTTTTCTGATGATGTGTATTTAGTTTTATGTTTATAGTCTGTAGCTTACATAGCATGGTTACCTGCTTACAACTTAAGGAAAAAAGGTAAAAGAATGTTGGCAGTCTGACATATAACAGCACACCAACAAAATATTCCCCAAGAGATCAACAGTTCAAATGCTGGTTTCTGACAATTTTTCTGACTTAAAAAAAAAACCAACCCATATATTTTACTGAGGAAATACCTATTGTTTCCCCAGCAATCTGAGTGCAGTAAAAAGCACACACCTGGGTAATTAGGCATTAATCTCAGTAATGGAACAGCCCCACCTACCTTCGACCCCATCAGCATACAACGAGACTGGTTACTTTTTAGTGAGACAATTTTTTTGTTTCTTTTCTTGCTTTGCATTTTGTCAAATTGAAGAAAATGGTGTTTTCTTGATTGGATCTACACTGTGGGGATGCCCTGATCTGCAGTCATGGGAATAGTTGAAGACACAAAGAAACCCAGACACAAAATATTGCCATTTTCACAGAAAATATCCTGTGGAGAAATGACATTGATTAATCCTGGGTACATTTTAAGAAGGCTTAATTATGGTTCCTGGAACATCTTTCCTTTTCACTTTGTGTCACACGTGAATAGAAGTGAAAGATGCTTTCATACAGCAAACCCTATGTAAGCAATGAAAATGACTCAATTGAATAAAAGTGGTTCAACAAAGATCACTGCCTATATTGCTATAGTGCAACAAATACCTAATTAATGCCTACTATGTGCAAAATACTTAATATAATTAATATATAATTCCTGATAGCCTGAATTTTACTTTCCAGTAGAGAGGGAGGCATATACTTATATAACTATTATGAAAGACACCATAACAAAATCAAAATCATTCTGTTTACTGTCAAATGCTAGATCCCCAAATGTCACCCAAATCACCTTCATCAAAACAACATATTTATAAGCAGAGCTGATTTTTCCACAATTGAGAGAGAACACTGCATCCACAGAGCTTTGGTAATGTCTTAAATTGGAAAAGACAAGATTAGAAATTATTAAGAATTGAAAGTTTGGCTTAGAGGGGGGGACTTCCAATGGAAATTGGAGAGTGGAGAAAAGATGATGTGTGCTTAATTCAGATTGGGTAAGAATCATAATAATAATGGTTTAAGATAGGTGAAAAAAAGCAAGGAAAAAATTTTGAGGCAAGGAATTAATAGGAACTCAAGGTGAAAATTTTCTGTTGATGCTTTCCATTGAACAATTGGCATTTTTGGGAAAGTTCCTGCAATGAGCAATTAAGCTACTTGCCTGGGAAAGGATATCCTAGAATAGTAGTCATGCTAATAAATGGCATAATAAGGTCATCCTAATATATAGACCAGGCACTGGCAAACTGTGCCCAGGGGCTGAATTCAGAAGCAACGGAAGCTTCTCACATTATTCAATCTTTTCCAAGGTTTTTTGTTTGTTTGTTTGTTTGTTTTTTAAAAAAAGCAGAATGTGTAACAGATTTTATGTGGTCTACAAAGCTTACAATATTTACTTTCTTCTCCTTTAAAGAAAATCTTTTGCTAAATACTGATATAGACAGTAAATTGGGTGAATGTGAAGGTAGTTTTAGCACTCAGCCAGCAAGCATTTGATAGGTGTAGACAGTTTAGCTTCTCAGTACCCAAATAAGAGGTAAAGGAGACAGTCATTCCTACAGATAATGATTGGTGAGAAATTTGGGTCTGTACAAAGGCAAACATGAGGAATGTAAAGATTTTTATCTTTTTTTGCAACCACTATATCAAGAAGCATATATTCATATCCTGATTTTTTTTTTTTTTGAGACAGAGTCTTGCTCTGTTGCCAGGCTGGAGTGCAGTGGCGCAATCTCGGCTCACTGCATGCTCCACTTCCCGGGTTCACGCCATTATCCTTCCTCAGCCTTCCAAGTAGCTGGGACTACAGGTGCCCGCCACCACGCCCAACTAATTTTTCTGTATTTTTAGTACAGATGGGGTTTCACTGTGTTAGCCAGGATGGTCTGGATCTCCTGACCTCGTGATCCACCCACCTCGGCTTCCCAAAGTGCTGGGATTACAGGCATGAGCCACCCAGCCCGGCCATGACCTGATTTTTGACAGCTTTATCTCTGCTCTATGTGAACCCATTTTTTTTTTTTTTTTTTTTGAGGCGGAGTCTCGCTCTGTTGCCAGGCTGGAGTGCAGTGGCGCTATCTCGGCTCACTGCAAGCTCCGCCTCCCAGGTTCAGGCCATTCTCCTGCCTCAGCCTCCCAAGTAGCTGGGACTACAGGCACCCACCATCACGCCCGTCTAATTTTTTTTGTATTTTTAGTAGAGACGGGGTTTCACCATGTTAGCCAGGATGGTCTTGATCTCTTGACCTTGTGATCCACCCGCCTCAGCCTCCCAAAATGCTAGGATTACAGGCGTGAGCCACCGTGCCTAGCTGGAACCCATTTTCTAAGACAACAACAAGTAATAGGAACAGAACAACTAAAGCTATGAATCCCTGTAGAAAACCATTCATACATATGACACAGCAATGTCTGTTTTTTTTGTTTTTTTTTCTTTTCTTTTTATTGTTCAAAGACTGAATGCCAAGCAAACATTTTCCTTCATGGAATCTTTCTATGGCATTTTCTTCTCATGAATAAATATAAAACGAACTAGAATTTAATAGCCAAATAGCCTGTTTGGAATCTATTAAAAGGATTAGACCCACTTGATACAATACGAATTGCTAATTAATGAAGTGATGTAAGTAAATCCTTAACAACATAAGCATAAAAAATTATTTTTTTGGCTTGAGTAGTAGATAACACATGAGTTTTTCATAGGTTCCAGTAAGAATATATATTATATATTCTTATTTCAAAATCGTCCTGTTCTTTGAAGCTCTCCCAAAGTGAATATACATGGCTGAGAACATTTCCATCCACAATTCACTTCTAGGCCACACCAACATCACACTAATCCTAGGACTTTGAATTAATCTGTCAGAATATTCAAGTGCCATGTATGACTATTATAAACAGATAAAGCTAATATCCAGAAAAAGCTGAATATCATTTTTTAACATCTGTGATGGTTAATTTTATGCATTAACTTGACTGGACTAAGGGTGTCCAGATATCAGCTAAAACATTATTTCTAGGTGTGTCTGTGACAGTGTTTTTACAACAGATTAGCATTTGAATCAGTACACTGAGTAAAGAAAATCTGCCTTCACCAATGTGGTCAGGCATCATCCAATTCACTGGGCCCTAATAGAACAAAAAAAGGAGAGGAAGGGCAAATTCTCTCTTCTTCAGCTGGGACATATATCTTTTTTTGTTCTCAAACATCACAGACTCTCTTTCTCAGACTGGGAGTCATATCATCAGCTTCCCTGGCTCTCAGGCCTTCAGACTGAGATTGAATTACACCACCTGCTCTCGTTCTCCAGCTCACTGATGGCAGATCATGGGCTTTCTTAGCCGCCATAATTTCTTGAGACAATACCCATAAAAAAATCTCCTCTTGTATATTTATATATTGGTTCTCTTTTTCTAGAGAACACTGACTAATACAAGATCCAATGATAAAGGTAATTGCATCAGATGCTAGAAGCAAAATTAAAATAGAAGAAATGTGAGTTTTTCCAACAATGTTAAGAGGAAAACAGAGACAGAGAGCCTTTAGTCATATAGAATTAAGAGGCTTAACCAAGTCTTTGGAATTAGAGTGTTCAGCACCACTAGAATGAAAATTTGAGACTCACATTTCTCATTTAAATAATTCTCTTGGAGACTTAGAATGTAGAATTTACACAAAAGATACCATCCAGTTTATTTCCATAAAAGATGAGTATCCTTTTTCAGGAAAATATTAGAGAAGACACAGACATTCTTACAATGACTGGGTCTATTTTATAGACCATTAAGAGTTTCATTTGTTTTTTATTATTTGAAATGTAGCACCATGCTAGAATATTATTTTTCTTATCAGGTAGAGGGAAAGTAAAATAAAACAGTCTTTATTTGATTGACTATTGGTTATAAATATCTAACAAATGAGATCAATTTGTAAATTGTTCATGTAACTGAGCCAGTTATCTTTGGGAATAACTCTTTTTTTCTGTGATAATTACAACTGGGGGAAAGAGAATGGTAATGAAAGACAACCCTCGTATATGTGTTCTTTATATTTACATATGGATGATCTTTAAAAAGCTCACTTATATATTCCCCTAAATGTTGATTTGTGATCTTTGTACAATGATTTGAGGACTACATGACGTTATAGATTAATTCAAATACTTTAGAGAGAGAAGAAAATGAGACTCAGAAAGGTCAAGCATGTTTTTCAGATTCCTACATTAGGTCTCTTGGGCCTCTATTTCTCTCCTTTCTACCAAATCCTAACCATGATAAATGGCACAGGCTGAGCATCCAAAATCCAAAAATCTGAAATCCAAAATGCTCCAAAAGATGAACATTTTTGACACTCAAATAAAATGTTCATTGGAGCCTCTCAGATTTCAGATTTTCAGATTTGGAATGCTCAACTGGTAAATGTAATGCAAATATCCCAAAATTAAAAAAAAAATCAAAAATCCCAAACACTTCTGGTCCTAAGCCTTTTGAATAAGGGATACTCAGTCTGTATTTCTACTGTGTGATACTTCAGTAATTGGCCCAATAATTTCAATAACAACCTTGCAATATTAGCATCTTTACTTCAGCCAGAAATGAGTGGAAGGAACATTATATGCAAACAGAAAAGGACACGGTTATTTTAATGCCCCTTCCTACCCTGTCATTAGCACTCTCTATCTTATCCCATTTATTGAGTTCATTAACCCTTAAAGAAACATACAAAACTTTAATGCCTGCACTTTTCTTAGTTTATGTATTATACTTCCATATCTCCATTTACATCGTGGTCCTGAATGCCATATTAGTTATCTGGTTTACTCCTTCACCAGCCTCTTCAATTTCAAGTAAACTTCTGTACTTCTACTACACCCATTGAACCAACCAGAGGCAATTAGTATCCACTTTGAAGCAGCCAAAAATGTTGGTTCCTTCAAAATGGATGTTAAGTGCCTTTGGAGAAAAATAGTATTATTCTATTATGTGTCTGGGTGACAATTTAGTGCTAGAAAGGATTTCAAGCTGCTGGACAATTATTTAATGTGTCTTTGGTAACCTCTTTCTTACACCCCTCAGTGGCTGTCCCAATACTAATCGCTGTTCTGCTGTCCCACAACCCAGCTCCTGCTCTCCCATTTCCAATAGAAAAATCTCATCACTCAAAGTACCAAATAGCACGGTATTGTAGCACTGTATTGCCGCCCTATCTTGCTTATCTTTCCTCACCATTTGATTGTAAATCATTTAGGAAGTAGCATTTCTTCTTTATCTTTGTATCTTCAATGGTTAGTATACAGGAAGATCCAGCATAAGTAGATGGATATTGTTCATTGTTCTCTTTCTTTGCTCATTCTCTTCTTGCTGGAATTCCTTCTACCCTATCCTGTCTCTATCTTCTTGCCATCCTTTCCACTTACTGCAGAATTACTTCTGAATTTGTTTGGTAATGTATTACTCATCTATCTCCTCTCAGAAGGCTTCCGTGAATATTCTTATTCTGGGCTACCTGTGCTGACTATGCTCACAAAATGCCTTTCAATAACTGTTATTATTATTATATTGCCTCTATAAATTATATACATAGTTAAAAAAATCACATAGGACAGAAAGTTATGAAATGAAAACCAAAATTTTCTCTTTCTCCAGTTCCTTGAAAGATAATGTCAGGGTTAAATGGTTGACCTTTTCTCAAACCATGCCAATTACTCAAAATCTTGGAGCAGTTGTTTGCTTTAAATTTGGATTACAACTTTCAATAACCTTTTTGTCTCATTGCAGATTTCAAGGGTTCAATTGCCTTTCTTTTTGCTTGCTTATATAAGAAGCATATGTCTTTGGCTTGACTCTAAAATCATTCAAGTTCTCAACCAAAACATTTGTCAAAATGAAGCATCTGACTTCATGTTTCAATTAAAGCTAGTTATTCTCTAATGATGCGCTAGAGTTCTCATTATGCCATGCCAAATTAAGTGCATTTTAAAAGTCTGTACATAGTTTTTTAAATTTTGTTTTCATTTTACTTCGGAGTATAACCTTACTCACAGATTATGGATGGCTTGGCAAGAATATACAATTTTCTGTTTGTCTCACAGCCTCATTTTCTAATGCCAATCTGATTCCCATTCACTTATCCATAAACTGGTATTTTTTTCCCCGAATCACCTTTAAGACCATCTTTGTATCTTTAATGTTCTGAAATTTCATGAATGTGTTTAGAAATAGGACTTTTTCCATCATTCCAGGAACTTGTCAGGTTCTCCCAATTTGATATTTGTTGTTAAATATTGTGAAATAATGTCAATTAGTTTTTTGACTAGTTTCTTTTCTTTATTTTTTCTGATCTTTCCAAAGTTCTCATCAGTCACATGATGGAATTCTAGCCTCTCTATCTCTGTGTTTCTCTTTGATGTTTCTCTTAGAGTTTCCTCATTTTTTTTTTGACTTTTTTGCTCTATCTTTTGAGACTTTTTTTTCTTTTATTTTCTAACTTTTTTTTTTTTTTTTTTTTTTTTTTTTGAGACGGAGTCTCGCTCTTTCACCCAGGCCGGAGTGCAGTGGCACTATCTTGGCTCACTGCAAGCTCTGCCTCCCGGGTTCACGCCATTCTCCTGCCTCAGCCTCCCTCTAACAATTTTTTAATGGTTTTCTTTCCAGTAACATTTTCTAATTCTCTGATAATTTTTTAAAACATAAGCGTGATCTTGTTTTATTTATTGCAGAATCTTCTGGAATCTCTAAGGAAATTCGAAATACAAATTTCTGTTCCTTGAGTTCTGTTTTTTGGGGCATCTTTTTTTTTTCTATTTATTATCATTATGCTTCTCTACATTTGTTCTTGACTTCTTGAAAATTTCTGGTGCTATTTTGTTCTCAATTCATATCTGTGAATGAATATGTGTTAAATATTAGTTATTGACCTTGATCTCCTATGACTTTGTGTAGGTGTCTCTGTTGCTCTGTGTGGAAAAACTTACTGAGTTTTATTTTATTTATTTTATTTTTTTTTTTTTTACTTTTTTTTTTTGAGAGGGAGTTTTGCTCTTGTTGCCCAGACTGGAGTGCAGTGGCAGGGATCTCGGCTCAATGCAACCCTGTCTTCCAGTTTCAAGCAATTCTCCTGCCTCAGCCTTCCGAATAGCTGGGATTACAGGTGCCCCACCACCACACCTGGCTAATTTTTGTATTTTTAGTAGAGACGGGGTTTCACCATGTTGGCCAGGCTGGTCTCAAACTCCCGACCTCTTTATCTGTCCGCCTCAGCCTCCCAAAGTGCTGGGATTACAGGCATGAGCCATCGCACCCAGCCAAAACGTATTGAGTTTTATATCAGAGTTAGAGATATGTCAAGTGGAAGACTTCATTCTCACTTGCATGGGTGGAAAGAATACAGGTCTCCTACAACCACCAAACCTGCTGTCTTGTGCCAAGATAAGATGTTGACTCTGAGTCCTTGCCCACCATAAATAAATTTTTCAACTTCTTTAAACAGCACATCTCTAGTCTTCATCTTGGTGTTAGATGCTCTAAAGGTGGAGGATGAAAGCATGTGGTCATCTGCTTTTGATATTATGAATAAAAGCATAAATGAATGACTGTTTTGTAGCCTACTCCTGGTATCTGAGCTTGAAGCCCCACTAAGGCTCTGGTGGGTGGGGGAAGAACACTTTTTATTTCTACTAGAGTTTCCTCCTCTTTACGTTTCTACATTGCTACTAGAAACATCTGCTATTCTTTATGCTCCAAATATTCATGCATGTTTGAAAGTCTTTAAGCCACTGATGAAACTTCTCTCATTATGAGAGCAGTTATTAATTCACATCTTTTTATACAACTTAGGTGTCATTTCACAAAATCTGGAGTGAGAAGTGAAAGAAATATATGGACTTAGCCACCTTGAACAGTAGTACAACCAGCACACATTCTTAACAATATCCATTTATCAAAGTTGAGTTAGTAAGAGTTGGGACTCTTACTAATGAAGACTAGAGATTTGCTGCCTTATGATGCATGGTTAATGAGCTCTCTAATTTTCTACTTGAATTGCATTCACCCTTTTGTCAACAGTAAACAGGTTGTGGCAGTAGGAATACCTATATGTGTAAATGTTCATGTAAATGTCTTTCTGCACTAAATAGTTGAAAATCCATAAGTATATAAATCACGTCTTAATCTTTAACTTGATAGCAGCTGCTCCCCAAATGTTTGTTCAACTGACCGGTAAAAATCACTACTTAGTTTTTACAGAAAAGAGGAACAGGCCTGGGTCCAATGAATGAAAGTTACAGAAAGACATATAAGGGTAGATTATCTAACAATTAAGCACTTCAGCAATTAAACAATCCATCTCAGAGACAGTGAGTTCTTGGTCAACAGAATGTTCAAGTAGAGATTTGAAGACCACCTGTAAGGCAACATCTTTCATTGGTAGAAAGGTTTGTTCAAAGAAACTATAGCTGTATTTTAACTTTGAGATTTTAATGTCCATTCAACTGTTGCCTGCAGCTGAGAAAAAGCTATGCCACAAAATGCAAGCAAAACAAGTGAGTCAAGTAGCTAGCCAGTGTGCATACTTGTCAGGCTGCAAAAGCCATCTGGTCATCAAAATCTGTTCTCTGGTGTCTCACAGGAGATGCAGCTTCTCCATGGTAAATATACTTTATAATGAGTACAATCTTACCTGTCCAACTAAAGTTTTGCTTGCTTTAAATATAGTTTCTTTTAATATTATCCTAATTTATTCAACACTGTTGCTAATTTTTCAAGCCAGAGAGAATAAATTTGAAGTATAACAATTATTAATAAAGTGATGTTAATTATAAGCAAAAATGATTACAATTTCTTGAGCAGTAGCATTTCTTCTGTCATTACAAAGGGGTTCAAAGCAGCTTAGAAGCATTATAAACTGCATGTCTGATCTTCAGTTTCATAGATCTCTTCATTCATTCATCTACTTTTATACAGGTCTTGTATAATGATAAGATAACTTTCTGAGCCTAAGATGTGGAAAATTATATTGTGTTAATTATTATAATACTAAAAATATCTATACAGTGTCTTCTCTGTACTAGTGTTGATTAGCGTTCATAAACTCAAGTACCTACAGGGTGCTAGCAGCTAAATTAAATGAGTGATTTAGGTTGCTATTAAAAAATAGACTTTTTTTTTTTTTTTTTTTTTGGTGAAGTAGACTATCCTTTGAGACAGCTTAGTTTCATTTTTATCCATAATCCAGCCCAAACAAATGGTTTCGGTGTTTTATCTTTCCAACAACCTAGTGGGGGGATTCGGGAGAGGTGGGATATTTAATGGGTACAAAAACAGAAAGGGGCCGGGCGCGGTGGTTTGGCTCACACCTGTAATCCCAGCACTTTGGGAGGCCGAGGAGGGCAGATCAAAAGGTCAGGAGATCGAGACCATCCTGGCTAACATGGTGAAACCCTGTCTCCACTAAAAATACAAAAAATTAGCTGGGCATGGTGGCGGGTGCCTGTAGTCCCAGCTACTTGGGAGGCTGAGGCAGGAGAATGGTGTGAACCTGGGAGGCGGAGCTTGCAGTGCGCTGAGATCGCACCACTGCACTCCAGCCTGGGCAACAGAGTGAGACTCCATCTCAAATAAATAAATAAATAAAAATAAAAAATAGAAAGGATAAATAAGGCTTACTGTTGCATAGCACAACGGGGTGATTATGGTCAATAATAACATGTACATTTTAAAGTAACTTAAAGAGTATAATTTGATTGTTTGCAATTCAATGGATACATGCTTGAGAAGACAGATACCCAGATACCCCATCATTCATGATGTGCTTATTTCACATTGCATGCCTGTAATTTTTTAAAATAAGTATTTGTTTCCTCTTTAGTACTATTCTAGGTAAATGCAACAGTCTAAGCTTGCTCATTCAAACTGTATCATAGTGGGGAATAGTGGGTCAGTGGTGGATTGGAGAGTAGAAGCCTTGTGTGTGTTACTGTTATTTTAAAGTTCATTGTAAAATATTGCAGATATACTAGAGGATATAAACTATACCAAAGTAAACATCTATGTACCCATCATTCAGTTTTAGAAGTAAAACATTGCGGATGCTGTTGGAGATTCCCGAATACCTAACCTTTGCTTCTTATTCACCCTACCTACCTGTTCTCAGACATATTCATTATATTGATTTGCTTCTTAGTAGTTTCATGCACCTCTGCAAGTAATTATTATATAATTGTGTATCTTTATAATCAAACATAATTGCTTTTCATATGTTAAAGTTAATGTACATGATGTACTATATTCATTTATCAATGGTTTTTCCATTCAAAAGTATGTCTGTAAGATTCATCCATATTGATACCAGTAACAGATCCATTTATGTTTGTTGCTGTATAATATTCCATTGTATAAACATCAACACTTATTTACTGATATATTATATTTATTGTTTATTCTTTGTGTATATTGATGAAGATATACTTTATTACTCTGAGTTCATATAGATATTCCTGTATTCATTTTTAATTTGCTAGAATTTATTTTTGTATGTAGTTTAGAGGAAGAATCTAATTTCATTTTTTTTCATAAGGCTAACTAAAACTCAATGCCATTTATTAGTTAATAATTTTCTCATTGATGTGTGATGCCACCACTTATATATGTCAGGTTTCCCTTGCTCTACTTGCCTATGCCTGTGCCAATATCACAGTATTTTAGCTATAATAAAGATATAGTAGATCTTAATAGCTGGTATGGCATACCTACCCATCTCATTTATCAAAAATAACTTGATTCTTCATTACTTATTTCTCTTCTACATATATTTTAGAATAAATATAATTTTTGGCAAAATATTATGTTATTGGCAGTGCATTAACTTTATGAATACATTTAGAAACAACATCTTTACTAGATTTAGCACTTTCAGTCTATGAACATGAAAAATTTACTTCTTTATGCCATTTAAAACGTGATTATAAAATTTTTATTTTCTTTTAGTGATTTTGGAAAGATTATGTTGCTGTTGTTTATGATCCCTTTTATCTAAGCATCCATATTTACTGGAATAAAGTATCAAAATATTTAGTAATTTTATTTAGATAAATATACTGTCCATATTTTCTTGTTTAGAACAAAAGTGCCAATGCAGGCATGTTGTGGGTGATCAGGCCAAGCTTCCACTCAGATGGAGTGGGGCAAGTTCCAAAGACTAGTCTTACCAAGTTTCAGATGTCTGGACTCCAAGTGCCAGTTCCTTCCCAGTGTTCAGCCACTGTGTTAATCCTCTGCGGGGGCCTGCTATGTGCTGCTCTGGTGAGGCGTTCCACCCAGGCGATTTCCTACCCAGGAGCGCTCTTTGGATCACGTCACTCAGGCTGGTCAGAGTCCCCTGCAGGCATGCTCCACAGGGCAGGCCTAAGCCACCGAAGGGGCTGCCTCAGCCGTCCCTCAGTTACCTCGATTCCCAGTCAGGGAACCAAAAAATGTAGCAGGATGAGCCGCAGACAAAACCTCTCAGACAGCAAGTTGTAGAAGGAAGGGCTTTATTCAGCTAGGAGCATCGGCAAGCTACTGCCTGAAAATCCAAGCTCCCCAAGTGCACAATTTCTGTCCCTTTTAAGGGTTCATAACACTAAGAATTTCACATGAAAGGGTCATGATTGATTTCAGCAAGCAAAGGGTACATGACAGGGGCTGTATGCGCTGGTGGTCAGAGAGAAACAGAACAGGGCAGGGAGTTTCACAATGTTCTTCTATACAATGTCTGGAACCTATGAATAACATCAGTTTCTAGGTTATGAGTTGATTTTTAACTACTGGGTTTAGGCCAGGCAGGCCCAGGCCTAGTTTTGGGCCTGGCACCGGGCTGCCTGTCTTTGATTTCACTTGTTTTTTTCTTAAAACAGGTATTGAGTATAAAACAAAATAAAACAATATGAGAGGGTCTCTCTCTTCCCTCATTACCCCCCTTTGAGACTCTCACTTTTTATTAGTG